>NC_050456.1:73055262-73117762 GCF_903995425.1 Onychomys torridus | reverse complement strand
TATAAGTAGGTGGGACTCCTGAGCTAGGCGGTGGTGGCTACACACCTTTCATCCCAGCACTCGGGAGGCAGAGGCAGGCAGATCTCTGTGAGTTCAAGGCCAGCCTGGTCTACAGAGAAAGTTCCAGGACTGGTACCAAAACTACACAGAGAAACCCATCTCAAAAAAGGAAAAAGAAAAAAAAAAGGGGGAGACTTCTGAAAAGTCAGGGAGAGAGGGAGGAGGGAAGGGACACACTGTGTGTGTGTGGTCTATGTGAGCAACGTGTGTGTGTGTGTGTGTGTGTGTGTGTGTGTGTGTGTGTGTTGAAAAGACACTTGTGCAAATGTTTGACAGTCCCCACATACTTTAGTGAATAAAGGCACTCAGGACGAGAGCAAATGAAGCCAGCGGAGACTCCCCCTGCTGGCCCGGCCTCTGTTTGACCTCCAGCCTGGTTTGTTTAGTGGAATAGTCAAAACATTTTTTTCCGCCCGGGTCATGTGGATCTGTAGAATAATGTGGATTCTCAAGGCGTTACGCTGCTTCATTCCCACAGCATCCAAATGAAAGGAAGCCACTTCATAGTCTAGAATGAGACAATACCAAGAGATACAGATGGGAAAGGAAGGGACTGAAGCCCCAGCCAGGGCACCCAGAACTCGCTTCTCAAACACTGAGTTCCACTCACCTCTACCTCGTCCCCTTAAAGAGATTCTTTCTGGAAAATCCCAACATGTTTGACAGGTTTATTCCAGTGGGGAATCCTCCAGTCCCCACATTTAAGAAATGCACTTCTGGGGTGTGTTGGGGGTGGCTGATACCTGAATTTTCGCCTCCCCCTCCTCCCAGGCAGGAGAGGGCTGGAAGAATTGCTTCTGCCCTGCATATAAGAGAGGGGAATTTTAAACAGGCAGAGTGTAATCATCCAAATTGGAACCCAGCCAGGACACTGTGAGGAAAATTACTCCTCCTTGCCTGCTAAATGCCAGGGGAGAGTAAATGACCTGCAGCCTGCACCCCTGCTCAGGTGGGGCACTCGCTTCGGACAGAGCAGAGGGGCAGCCCATCCTTAGTATCCCTAGCTTACAGCATCCCCCGCTGCCTCACACTAACTCCCATCACAGAAAGCTGAAGTCAGAAATGAATTCTCAAAACGACAGCTCCCACCAACATCCCCACTGCCCCACGCCCACCTCAGCCAGAGTCCAGGGTCCCAGGGGTCCTTCATGGTACAGCCCGCCTCTCAGACTTGGAGGAATCTGTGTGTCTCATCTCAACTCCCAGCCAAGCCAGAAGGACGTGCTCAGATCACAGACTTGGGTTAAAATATCATCAGGACCAGACGCTGCTGTAGGCTCATTCTCCACAAAGACACCCAAACCTTGGCCTGCTTCCTCCCCAAGCAGATTCTCTTTAGATGCCAAGGGTCTTTTGTAGATAGCTAACCAGTATAAGCAGGGCTGGAAACACATCCTTGAATGCTTTTCTGATTGTGACCTTAAAACAATTGCCCAGCAATGGACTTGTCAGTTCACAAGGGAGAGGCATTTTATAAAGTGAGTCATTCTCTGGAAGGGAGGCACCTGCTCACCAGGGCTTGGTGAGACTGCCCCAAAGATATGGTCCTTTTGGATTAATGTTGAGGGGCCGGGGATGTGGCTCAGCTGGCAGAATGCTTGCCTAGCACACATGAAGTCTGAGTTTGATCCACAGCACTGCACACACCGTATATGATGACGCACACCTGTAATGTCAGCGCACTCAGGGAAGTAGAGGCAGGAGAAAGTTCAAGGTCATTCTTGACTACATCTCAGGTTTGAAGTCATGGTGGCCTGGAACTCTGTCCCCAAACAAACAAATGGAGGCTGGGGGCACCGTACAGTGCTGCTCCTCTTGTAACAGCAGGAGACCTGAGCTCCATCCCAGAACCTACATTCACTAGCTGAGCACGGTGGTCTATATTTGTTAAACCCAGCTCTGGGGAGACAGAGACTGGAGGATGGCTTGCTAGCTGGTCAGTCTAGCCTACTTGGTGAATTCCAGGCCAGTGAGAGACCCTGCCTCAGAACTTATTTGGTGGACAGCTCCTGAGAAAGGACTTGAAGATTGACCTTTGACCTCTACATGAGCGCTAGCGCACGCGCGCGCGCACACACACACACACACACACACACACACACACACACACACACACGAGCCAAAATGTGGCATATACAGACTCCACAACAAAGGGTGTTCTCTGCCAGTTTCTCTAAGGATGCTAGGTCCTGGGAGCACTCAGGGCCTCAAGCTGGACCACACAGTGGCTCTCACAGAAACCTCCTTCCCCAGGCTAAATCCTGGTACCCACAAATGTGTCCCCAAGGTAGAAATTCCTCTGTGAATCTAAAGCACTGAAATTAGTGGTAAATTCTGAGCAGTGACACACGGACACAGAGTTGAAGGCAGAGAGATGGGGTAGCAACTGGAGAGAAATACCAAGGTACAAGGGAACAAGCAGTCTCCTCCCCAGAGCCTAGGCAGAGAGCACAACCCTGCTAACACCTTCACCGCTGTCTGCCTGAGACAGGCTAAGTTGTCGCTGTTTCCAGCTGCCCAGTTTGTAGCACTTTGTTCCAGCAGCCCCAGGACCTTGACATAGACCACTGTGGGCTGAAGTAGGCTTTTGCTATTTGAAAAGTCCTTGGAACGGCACAGAGAGTCCAAGATGGACACATATAGAATGTGTGGGGAGCGTAGCACCAGAGTAGCTACAATTCCTACAGTCTGAGGAGCAGTAACCTCGTAGAGGCTCCGGGGTAGGGCAGAGAGGGTAAAATAAGTAAGAGAAACACACATGTGCATAGGCGTGTGAGAGAAGTAGCCACAGAAGCTGGCAACACTGGAAACCTAGTGCCCAACAGAAGGGGACTGGACAAATACCCAACCGCAACAAGATCATGGAGATTCCTACTGACAGGCCCCCACGAAATAGAGCTAAATGTAAGCAGTGTGTCACAAACAAAAGGCACTGTGAGCCCAGGCCTGCACCCCTTGAGCAAGCACTCTGCACACGGACGCAGCCTAGAAGGGAAGCTTCTCACGCGGCTTCCAACAAACAGAGGTTTTTTTTACTTCTATTGTTCTTATTTCTTCCCCCATTTCTAATTTCTCTCCGCAGTGGATTTATAATTGGATAATTGTGTATAAACCTTCATCTTTATTCTGACTTACGTGGGTTTGTGAGTGTGGGTTTGCACACCGGAGTGCAATGCCCACAGAGGCCAGAAGGGGGTGTGGGATCCCCTGGAGCTGGATGTGAGTGACAAGTCACAGGTGCCCAGAGCTCCTGTGCTTTGCAATAGCAATCCGGGCTCTTAACCACTGAGCCACCTCTCCAACCCCTTCCAAGATACATTTTTAGGGTGTGTGTGTGTGTGTGTGTGTGTGTGTGTGTGAGTGTGTGTGTTTTAAATAAGACTCCTTGGTGAAATTAAAACAAAATCTTTGAACGAAGTCTCTATCTAAAGGTTCCAGCCAAGTACCTGCCTACCTGGAAAGCCACTCACACCATAGGTAGAAACATGAACAGCCCAGTTCTTTCAGGGAAGAAATGGGCTGTGTCTATTGCAACTTAAACTGCACATAACCCTTTGGTACAGCATTTGGACATGCAGGCTTCTATTTCAGATATGCCCTCAGATGTGCATACAGTTTGCAGAAGGTTTGAGACATTGTTTAGAGCAGAAAAAACAAACAACAACAACAAAACCCCCAGAGAATGGCACTAAATGTTCACCGTTTGGGAGGGTTAAATAAACCACACTCATTGCTACTACCGTGGAGCAGTACACAACCATTAAAAAATGAGGGAGAGACTGGCGGTGGTGGTGGTACACGCCTTTAATCCCAGCACTCGGGAGGCAGAGGCAGGTGGGTCTCTGTGAGTTTGAGACCAGCCCAGTCTACAGAGCGAGTTCCAGGACAGACAGGACTACACAGAGAAACCCTGTCTTGAAAAAAAAAAAAAAAAAAAAAAAAAAAACCCAACAAAATCCTCAAGGTATCTATCTGCAAGAAGCAACTTAAGGAGGGTCGGGAGCTTGTTTTGGTGTCATGGTTTAAGAGGTACAACCCATCATTGTGTGGAAGGCATGGCCGAGCTCCTGGTGGTAGGAGTGTGATTGGACGGCAGACCCAGAAACGGAGAGAGCTCAATTCTCTCCTTTACAGGTGTTGATTCAGTCCAGCCCCCCAGCGCCTGTGCTGGTGCCACTCACATTCAGGGTGGATCGTCCCTCCTCAGGTCACATCTCTCTGGAAGTGCTTCCAGACACACCTTCTAGGTGATTCTATACACAAGTTGACAATGACTGTGAACCATCAGATTTATATAGAGATGTGTGTGTGTGTGTGTGTGTGTGTGTGTGTGCGCGCGCGCGCGCGCGCGCACATGCCACCATGGAGGGGTTTTGGGGAGTCTGTTAAAAGACTACTTAAAAGTATCAACTTTGCAGGGCGGTGGTGGTGCATGCCTTTAATCCCAGTACTCAGGAGGCAGAGGCAGGAGGACCTCTGTGAGTTTGAGGCCAGCCTGGTCTACAGAGTGAGTTCCAGGACAGAAGTACCAACTTTTACATAAACTTGTTATATGAACACAAATACTAAACCAAGGTGGTAAGTGGGGGGTGTTCAGCCCTGCTTTCCTTTCCTGTATGTACATGAGTGCACATGTACATGCAAGTGCATGTGTCCGTGCATGAACATGTGGAAGCCAGAGCATTGGGTGTCTTTATAATTTTTCATCTGTTTATTTGTTTTTGAGACCAGATCTCACTATGTAGCTCTGGCTGGCCTGAAACTTACTATGTAGACCAGGTTGGCCTCAAACTCAAAGACATCAGCCTGCCTCTGTCTCCTGAGTGCAGAGATTAAAGGCGTGCACTACCATGCCTGGCTCTACCTTATTCACCTTTGAGGAAGTTTCTGTCACTGAACCAGTAACTAGGCTAGCCGACCAATAAATCCCAGATACCCTCTTGTTCCCAGACCCCATCCCTGCCCAGTCCTGGGATCACAAACACTTATGTGAGTTCTGGGTCTCAAACTCAGGTCCCCATACTTGCATGTATAAACTGAATTACCTCCTCAGCCCAAGACTGACTCTCTTCTATCCTGTGGTCCCTGAAGGCCACAGGGTTGGACACACCATTGTTTCACTTACAACATGAGGAAACCATGAGAAACCTCTGCTCAGGTGACCTGTGGAGTCCTGGCCCTGCCATCTCTGAGCCTTTCAGTGCCCAAGTACCTTTTCTTGGGTGGGTGGGGATGGAGCCCGTGGCTTCTCACCCAGAAAAAAAAAAAAAAGTTAAAACAATAGCTGATGTGAGAAATTTGGAGACTTCTATCAGAGGGATGTTTTTTAGTGCCCAGCTCTGTAACAAGCAGAAGGTGTTTCATAAACATGATATGAAAGCCTGCACTAAGAGAATCTGATTTAGGTACGAGAGCGACGCAGACCAACTGCGCATCAGGGTTATGACCTTGCATTTGACTGGGAATCCTTAGACACTGATGGAAGCCATCGGCTGAACCTTATTTATAATCAGCTTTCAGCGTGGCTGGCTGTCCTGTAAAATGCCTCTCAAATTACATAGCGAATCTCACTGTCTCCTCAGGCAAATAGGAGAATCCACATCAAAGGCTTTAATTGTAATATGGGTCACTGTCAAGGGGAAACTATTGCCCAAGCTCTTCCGATTAGTGAAATCACATGTGACTTAAGCATGGGCTGGGGCCACAGTCTTTGTAGCCAAGGACAGCTCAGAAAGTGCCTGGGAGATGAGTCCCAGTAACTCACATTAAGGAAAATGTCATTACAGGGAAAATTTAATTCTACATCTGTGTTGAAGCATTTGCTGAGAGTGTAGAGTACCCGGTCTAAGGGACAGTCTGGTTCCAAAGTCAGACATCACAGTGTCTTGGCTGAGAGGGAATCTAAGCAGAAATGAAGTCCAGTTTCTCCTAGACACACAGTGGATGGAAGTGACAGCCGGGAGCTGCTGTCCGAGACAGGCCACCTGGCTACTTGTTGGAAATGAACAGGGTAGTCCTGCACACCCATTCTCAAACCCCCCCAAAGAAACAACTGGAGGGAGCTAGAGAGATGGCTCAGTGGTTAAGAGCACCGACTGCTCTTCCAGAGGTCCTGAGTTCAATTGCCAGCAACCACATGGAGGCTCACAACCATCTGTAATGAGATCTGGTGCCCTCTTCTGGGATAAAGATGCACATGCAAATACAACACTCATAAATGAATGAGAGAGAGAGAGAGAGAGAGAGAGAGAGAGAGAGAGAGAGAGAGAGAGAAGAAACAACTGGAACAGAAATTCAGAAGACCAAACTCCTCTGACAACCTCCCCTCCCCCAACGAGCAGGTATGAGGGGTCTGACCTGTACTGCCCTCTCCCACCCTTCTCATTCACCTAGAGTTTGTCACCTCACTTCAGACAGATCGGCTGCCCTGGGTTGGTCATAGCCAGGGCAGCATGACACAGCGAACCATGAGATTCTTGGCAAAGCTCTCCATGTTAGAACCTGTAAACACCATTGGCATGTAACTGGGTGTGTGCTGGTGAGCACTGTGTATGCTCTCCACTTCTGTCCTTCCGTCTGCCTTCAAGTGTCCGTTCCCACAATCCCCCATTTCTCTACCTCTTCCAGAAGTGAGCAATCAGCCCTTCCTCCTCCACACAAGTTTGAACTGGCCTCTTTGTGCCATTAGGCATCTGTAATAGCTAGCTTTCTGTCACTATGGACCAAGAGAAGCCACTCAAAGAGAAAGGTTTATTTTAGCTCATGATTTTAGAGGTCCTGGCTCTGTTTCTCTGAGGCCTGTGGAGGGGCAGACAACATGGCTGCAGAAACACACGAGGAAGGAAGCCGTTCACCTCCTGGCAGCAGAGGAGAGGTGGGCCAGTGTTCTTCTCTAAGCAGAACAAGTTTCCACCATTTCCCAGTGGGGACTAAGCCTTTAGCACGTGCCCATGTGGGCATTTGCTGTAGCTATGAGCACCAGTGCACAAACACATGACCCTATTCAGGTGCCCCAAACCCTTCTTCCACTCTTTCAGCTCGGTTCACAAATACTCAGGATGCAGAGAGCTGGATCCGGAGAGGTGGATGTGACCGAGTCATGGCAGGAATGTATATGTTCATAAGGCAAGACTAAAGAAACAAAGCCAGGTGTGGTGGCACACATCTGTAATCTTACTGTGCAGAAGGCTGAGGCAGGAGGGTTATCATGAATCTGAGGTCAGCCTGGGCTACATGGTGGGTTATAGACAGCCTGGGCTACAGAGTGAAATCTTGTCTCAGCCCTTGCCTCTAAAAGGCAAAGGAGAACAAGCTTTAAAAGGAAACTATGGATAAACTGGAACGATTTTGGTGAATGTCAGCAGGTATAGTCTGGATGGTCTCTTTGGAGATCTGGAGGTCAAGGGGGTCACTGGCATTGATAGTTGAATGTTAAGCATCCAGACCAGAGGGCCAAGTGGTTTTCATCAAAATCCTAGGACCAGGCTCCTGTACTGCCCTTCCCACCAAGACCCACTTCAAACTCTAAGTACGATCACACATACTCAAATTCTAAGTCAGCCAACAGAAGCCAAGTTGTCATGTGATCATCTAAGAAATCAGGAGAGAGAGAATTTCTCAGACAGGGCTGCTTTAGTCCACAAGCACATTTATGTCTAAAACATCCCTCAAAGAACCAGAATAGCACAGGACACGTCAAGACCAAGTTCTCAGCACAAAGGAGATTTATTTGCCCCAGAGGGACAAAGGGCAGGAATAAGAGACAAAGACAAGAGATAGAGGGTGAGAGAGAAGGGGAAGGGAACAAGGGAGAGGGGAAGGGCACAAGGGAGAGGGGAAGGGCATTTGCCCCAGAGGGACAAAGGACTGTCTCTGGATACAGAGGAGACAGATGTGGTCCCTAGGCGAATGGCAGTTTATAATAGGGAAACCCGTCAACAGGATGAGTTGTTTGTTTTGACTGGGCATGTTAATTAGGGTAGTCACAAGTGGACTTTTGATCGCCAGACTTCAATAGTTTGATAGCGGAAACTTGGTGCTCAGCCTCAGGAGGAGGAAGGGGCCAAATAAGAGATTTTGCTGGCTAGCTTTAGGATATAATCTAACGGTTTAGCGAGGCAAAGGGGATGGGGGAGAAGGGCAAGGGCTGTCAGAGCCATATTTGCTGTGCTCAGGTCTGTTAGATCCCTTCATCCCCCCAAATCCCAAGTGGCAAACACCTGGTCCTCAGGCCATGGAGCTCCAGGCGGTACTGGAACCTTGAAGAGGTATGATCTTCAAGGGGATATTGAGAGCCAGGTCTAGGTCTGTCTGTCTGTCTGTCTGTCTCTCTCTCTCTCTCTCTCTCCCCCCGCCCCTTCTGTTTCTCTTCCTCCCAGCCATTAGACCGACAAAGTGTGGACTAGACCCTAACCTCTAAAACTGTGAGTGCATGTGGGACTCTTCTTCTTCTTCCCCTCCTCCTCCTCCTCCTCCTCTTCTTTTTGGTTTTTCGAGACAGGGTTTCTCTGTGTAGCTTTGCGCCTTTCCTGGAACTCGCTTTGGAGACCAGACTAGCCTCGAACTCACAGAGATCCACCTGACTCTGCCTCCCGAGTGCTGGGATTAAAGGTGTGTGCCACCACCGCCCAGCGGGACTCCTCTTTTTAAAACTGATTATCCTGTGTGCTTGTCACAGGGACGGACGCCGACTGACAACACGCTTGTGGGGTCCCCTCTACAGTGATCCCCACCCCCAGGGACACGAGCCAGGGTCTGCCCAGCCACTGCTGTGTGTCCAGCTTCTGAGGAAAGAAACTGGCAGTGAGTCAACCTTTGTCTCCACACTTCCCTACCCTGTTCAGTCTGTAACCTCCCGAATGAAGCCTTGCCTGCTTCTAGAATCACGAAGAAAGCCAGTTAAGGTCTTTAAGCTAAATGTGGTAGACCAGTGCTAGCACGGTCACCCAGGCCTGCCTGCTTGATTTCAGAGTGGACATCCATCCTAGACACAGTACATTGTCCACTCTCAGGAGACTGTGTCTGGCTGTATTTTATTTCTATACATCTAGTGAGCGCGCACACGCACACGCACACACACACACACGCACACGCACACGCGCACGCGCACACGCACACACACACACACACACACACACACACACACACACACACACACACACGCGGTAGGTACTCAGCAAACTGCAAATCCATGGCCCAGGTGCTCAGGACAGCTTGGTGTGCTGCCCCCTAGAGGAGATACTTGGAATAGCAACTGCACTACTCAAGAAGGTCACCATGTCAGGTGGTAGGAAAGGAGCAGGCCTTTATTTTCTCAGCACTGTTATCCAGAAGCTCCAAACAGTTTTTGCTAGGCTCACCTCAAGGGGTGCCTTGTGTAGTTAGAGTTTTCCTGCCTGGCCCAGTCAGGACAAATCACTCTTACCCGCCAGTCCCACAGTCGCTCAGACCCAACCAAGAAAGCACACAGAAACTTACAATGTTTAGAAACTGTATGGCCGTGGCAGGCTGCTTGTTATCTACTTCTTCTATCTTAAATTAACCCATTTCTGTTAGTCTATACTTTGCCACATAGCGTGTGGCTTACCGGTGTCTTTACATGTTGCTTTTCATGGCGGCGGCTGGCGTGTCTCTCTCCAACCTTCTACTTCCCAGAATTCTCTCCTCTCTTGTCCCGCCTATACTTCCTGCCTGGCCACTGGCCAATCAGAACTTTATTTGCACAGAGCGATATCCACAGCAACCTTGTCCTGCAGAGGCTGCTGAGGAAGAGGCCATTTCCTTCCTTTTCTACCTCTAGGGCCACTGTCCTCACGTTCCTTGGCTCGCTGCCCCTTCCTGTGTGGAAAACCCCAACACAGCACCTTGGTGTCACTGTACCTTTGTCTGGGCAGTAGTTTCCTCACTCCTAGAATGATTTCATGGACATAATTAAGCCCTTTGGATAATCCACATTGATCTCCCTTCCCTTAACTAAATCACATCTGCCCAGTGCCTCTTGCCATGCAAGGCAGCATACTCAGTAACTGGTGGGTCTGCCGTGTGCCTGGCATTTTGGGGGGCTGGGGGGGACCTTGCAGAGGAGACTCTGGGAAGGACTTTCCTTGATCAACACCCTGAATTTCTCAGATGAACTTCTCAGTTTGAAGCTTAGGAAGCCTGAGCCAGGATTCAAACCCAGGCTGCCCAGCCCCTGTGCTAGGAACCCCACAGCACCTCCAAACAAAAGGTCATCCCAGAGTGCAGAGCACAGACAGACCCAGGGTGAGTGGGCTCTCAGTGGCACAGAAAACCTCATGGGGGGCTGTGGACAGACACACAGACCCTGAATATTCATGGTAGGAAAGCAGGAAACTGCCCCCCCAATCCCATACCATTCTCTTGCAATGATTGGAGGGACCCATCCCACTCCTACAACCTCTATGCCCTGTAGGCTCAGTGCCCACTGCCCCACAACCCCCCACAGAGCACAGTGCCCACTGTCACACACACACACACACACACACACACACACACACACACAGCACAGTGCCCACTGTCACACACACACACACAGAGCACAGTGCCCACTGTCACACACACACACACACCTCATTGACCATTGCCCTGCTTCCCCCCACACACACACAGTGTGCAGTGTCTCGTTAATGTTTTATTTTATTACTTTATTGTGGGGGTTGGTGTTGATCATTTGCAGCTTAATGTAATGGTGTCTAATGTGCACACTGCTAAATAATTCACAAGAGTCTGGCTGCCACCTCTCAGGAGCCAGATCCTCTCAGCTTGCTAACCAGGTCAACTGTTTAAGTCCAGTCATGATGAATCCTTTTCCTGTAGAATATTCCTGTGGAGTAGGCCATCACCAAGAGCCATATCAGTCTAGTCCAGGGGTTCTCAGCCTTCCCAATGCTGTGACCCTTTAGTGCAGTTCCTCATGTTGTGGTGACCCCAACCATACAATTATTTTTGCTCTTATTTCATAACTGTGATTTTGCTACTGTTATGAATCATAATGCAAATTCCTGTGTTTTCCAATGGTTCTTGGAGGTCTAGACCCACAGGTTGAGAACCGCTGGTCTAGAGGACTCACAAGACCTGGTATGCAGAGATGTGGCCTACCCCCTCTACCCTGAGTACAAAAACCTTTGTCCATGTTCTGACTTTAGGAACCTGTGGACACTTCACATCGCATGGCAAGGTTGGGGGGCATGAGTCAGTCAGTTAAGATTGGATTAACTTGGTGTTCTGGACCATCCTGTTGTGACAAGAACCATGACCAAATGCAACTTTGTAGAGGAAAGGGTTTAATTTGGTTTACATGTCTAGGTCACAATCGATCACTGAGAGAAGTCAAGAATTTGAGGTAGAAACCACAAGGCTGCAGCTTGCTGGCTTACCCTCCAGCTCTTACTCAGCTAGCTTTCATACAGCCTGGGACCAGCTGTCCAGGGATCGCTCCTCTCATAATGGGATGGTCCTCTTTTATCAATTAGCAATCAAAATAATCCCTCACAGATGTGTCCGTAAGCCAACCTGTTAAAGACAACACGCAGTTGAGACTCTTCAGATGATTGTAGGCTGCATCAGGTTGACAGTTAATACTGACTAGTGCTCCTGGATTGTCCCAGGGGATGGTAAATGTGACCACAAGTGACCTCACGGGAGGGAGGCCAGGGTCTGGTCAAATAGGTGATGTTGACAAAGGAGCCTGTGGAAGTCTCAAGCCTGGAGTTGAGGATGAAGGGAGGGCCTGCCAGCCAAGGATCCCAGGCAGCTTCTACAAGTTGGAAAACGCAGGAGACATTGTTCCAGAGTTTCCAGAAGGAACTGGCCCTGTTGACACTGTGCACTTTACCTTACAAGACCCATTTCTGTCTCTTAGAACATCTTTCACTGTTACATCTCAGGAATATTCCAGAAGCTATTGTCTAAAGCTGCTTGATTTTTTTTTTAACATTTATTTAACTTATTTATTTTATGTGCATTGATGTGACGGTACCAGATCCCCTGGAACTGGAATTACAGAGAGTTGTGAGCCGACATGTGGGTGCTGGGAATCCGGGAATTGAACCCCGGTCCCTCTGGAAGAACAGCCAATGCTCTAGATTTCAGCAGCCAGAGGAACAAGGCTGGAGAGACAGCTCAGTCGGCAAAGGGTGAAGCATAAAGGCTGCAGTTTGGGTTCAAGAACTTAAAAATGCCAGGCAAAGGGCTGGAGGGATGCCTCAGCAGTGGGGGACACTTGCTGCTCTTTCAGAGGACCTGAGTTCAGTTCCCAGCACCTCAAAGCCTCCTGTAACTGCAGCTACAGGGGTCAGGGGTGAGGATCTGAAACCTCGGACCTCTAAGGGCACCCAAACTCACATGCACACCTCCCCACCATATACACATATAGTTAAAAATAATAAATCTTAAAAAAAAAAAAAGTACCAGGCATGGCGGCACATTCGTATATCCAGCACTGGAAGGCAGGAGGATCTCTAGGGCATACTGGCCAACCAGCCTATGTGGTGAGCCAGATCAGTACAAAAGAATAGCTTCTGGAGAATGGCACCCGAGGTGGTCCTCTGGCTTCCACACCTGCTTGCATGCATGCGTACACACACACACACACACATGCACGTATGCATGTATGCACGTACACTTGCACACTCCATGCACACATGCACGCACACACATGGGTGTGCACAGACAATCACAGTATACAAGCATGCATACACATGCTCACACTCAGAACTGGGCACACAGAAAAGGCTTTGCCATGTTCAGTGGTCTCAGGCAGAGGAATAATAGGAAGATCATGGTTCATGGACACCCTAACCTTCTGCACTGAGATCAGCTTGGCAAATTCTGGACAGATAGATCCCTAGGCCCTGGTCAAATGCTGTTGGAAGGCAAATAAAGCCTGCAGGAAACCCAACTTCCCCATGCTCTGGGTTCCACTCCCCCATCCCCCAGCTTCTGGTCAGGATGCACATGGACTTCACAGTTTATAAACATTTAACTAGCCACAAAGCCCCTACGCTAACCACACTTGGATTTTTGGTCAGAAGAACATGTATGGCCCCCAGGACAGACAGCTAAGTGAGGCTGGGAAGATGGAAAGTCCATGTACCGTGAACCAAGCAGGTTCCAGACTTAGCGGCTCTTGCAGTGCAGAGTTGAATGTGCCTGCCAGAGAAACCCCCACCCTGCTTCATACTCCTCAGAGCCAAAGGTCCCAAAACAGCCCCCAGTTTGGTATCAGGCCTCCGAATAATTGATTGCTCCTCTCAGTGAGCTACAGACCTGGAAACAAATCATTCTCCCATCTATTATTTGATCTCTGCTCAGCTCTTCGGTTAGCAGCCATGGTTGGCTGTCCACCCGGGAGGACACTGTTCACACTGCCAAACTAGTCAACAGCCCTGGGAAGCTGAGTCTATGAGGGAAGCCATGCAAGAGCTGGGAAAGCCGGGGTCAGCAGAACCTGTGAGGACCCTAGCTAATGGTGGTTGATATACTGTGTACCCCAATAAACTTATCTGGGGGTCAGAGAACAGAACAGCCACTATATTAAACATAGGTTTAGGCAGTGGTAGTACAAGCCTTTAATCCTAGCATTCTGGAGGCAGAGATCCATCTGGATCTCTGTGAGTTCAAAGCCACACTGGAAACAGCCAGGTGTGGTGACACATGCCTTTAATCCCAGGAAGTTATTATGATAGGAAGCAGAAAGGTATAAGGAGTGAAGACCAGGAACTAGAGGCTTTTTAGGTTTGTTAAGCTTTTAGGCTTTTTAGCAGCAGTTCAGCTGAGATCCATTCGGATGAGGACTCAGAGGCTTCCAGTTTGAGGGAACAACATTAGCTGAGGAATTGGCGAGGTGAGGTTAACTGTGGCTTGTTCTGTTTCTCTGATCTTTCAGCATTCACCCCAATACCGGACTCTGGGCTTGTTTTTATTAATAAGACCTGTTACAATTCGTGCTACAGCTAACTTTCTCCCGTCACCCCTGGGTTTATGACTTGTTCCTAGCACAAAAAAAAGGGGCAGTGTGGTGTCAGAGGAAGGCTCAGGCCATAAATTGCTTGTCATGCAGGTATGAGGATCCGAGTTCAGTCCTCAGAACCCACATTAAAAAGCTGAATGTGGCAGCCTGTGACTGTACTCCCAGCCCTGGGGAGCTGAGATAGGAGGACCCCTGGGATGGGCTGGCTGGCCAGTCAGTCTTGCCTAATCTGCAGGTTCCAGGTCAAAATGAGAGAGCCTGTCTCAGCAAGTCAGGTGAAGAGCGGGACAGGGAATCACGGTTATCCACTTGACTGCATCTGGAATGAGCTGAAACCCAAGTTTCTAGGCACTCCTGTGAGGGATTTTCTTCCTCAGCTTATCTGAAGCAGGAAGATCCACCTTACATGTGGGCCACACCTTCTGGCGACAGCCCAGATAAAAGGACATCTTTGTTTGGGGCCTGCTTATTCTTACTCTGGCAAGTTCACTACCCTGTTGCTTTGGATGGCATTAAATCCAGCTTCTTCAGGATTCCCAATGTAGACTGAAGATGAGCAGCTCTCTAGGAAACTTAGAGGGCTCCAGTATCTCATCAGGTCTGCAGAGGCATCCAGCCTCATGGACTGAACAACCACCGGCTTCTTGGCCTTTCCAGCATGATACAGCCATTGTGGGCCACTGCCTGTAAACCATTAATAAATCCTCTTTTAATATAGAATTCATTCTATCAGTTCTGTTCCTCTAGAGACCCTGAATGAAAAAGACACCTAAGGTTGGCCTCTGACCTCCATACACATGTATAGGCCCATGTACTTACATAAGATGTACACACACACACACACACACACACACACACACACACACACACACGGGATCACAAATACAAACACACAGTCATACACACAAAGTAGATGTAAGCATTGAGCCAGGTACTCTGCGGTATATGTTACAGTTGTGTAGCTTGATCCTCTTGTGGGACTCCTAACAGTGGGAGCAGGGGCTGTCTTTGACTCTTTGGCTGGCTCTTGGGCCCCTGCTCCTCATACTGGGTTGCCTTGCCCAGCCATAATATGAGGCAAGGTGCTTAGTCTTACTGCAACTTGATACGCTGTTTTGTTGATATCCATGGGAGGCCTGCCCTTTTCTGAACAGAAATGGAGGAGGAGTGGATGGGAGGGTAGTGCAGAAGGGAGGTGGGGGGAGAAGAGGAGGAAGGGGAAACTGCATGTAAAATAATTAATTATTAATTATTAATTAATAAAAATATTTGAGCACCTCTCCCACCACACTATGGTCCCAGGGTTAGGGACTCCGGCAAAACCTCCCATTGAAGGGTGGCATCTTCCCATAAAACTCACCTGGATTCCATGGTTTTCTGGGGTGTTACTGAGGCTGGAGCATTATGAGTTTGCCCAATGGGAAGGGGATGCTGGGGCTTTACAGAGCACCAAGATGGTGTCATCAAGGACTGCTGTCCAGGAAGGATCTCAAACTCTCCCTGGGGATGCTGACTACAGTGGGTGGTTGTACAGCGGTACCCAGGGGCTGAGGAAGGCTCCAAGGCTGGGGGCTTGACAACAACCTGTTCATCCAGGACACATGGCCTTCCTGGAAGTGGCAGCTAGGGTCACCATTTGGAAAGAGATTCTGGGGCTCGTCTGGACAAGTGAGAGGAGAACAGAGTGAGCTTGAGCACCCAGTGGCAACTTGCTGGCAGGGTGGACAGACACTTGGGCATGGGAGGTGGGGGAAGACTCTAAGAAGGAAGCCTTGGGTTTGGCAGAGAGTAGCTCAGCTCTTAGCATCCCTCACTAGACACTGCTTAAGTGCCCCCAGTGGACATGGGCTCAGGCCCTGCAAACCTCCTGGGGCCCTGAGGTAATCTGTCACAGCATAGTTTTCTGAAGGCCTGTCCTCTCATGTCCTGTGACCCAAGTGTGGACAAAGGTCAGACCAGCATCCCTTGTCCATTGGGGGAGTTAATGCAAGGAGGTCTCAAAATTTTGAGGTACCCTATTATCTATGGTGCTGTTTCTCTGCACCCTGCTTTACACCACCTGTAGGGATCCATGGCACCTGTGTCCACAGTCCAGTGAGGGCTGCTGGGGCCTGTTGGTACCCATGATGCCAAGGAGGCAATGTCTGGAACTTGCTCTGGGTGGCCCTGTGTCCAGTCAGCGGCTCTATGGCTGTGAGTGATGAAGGGATGGATGCTCAGGCCATCAGGGAAGACACACAAGGACACTAGGAATGACAGATAGCTTGTCCCTTGGAGGCCTGGGCAGTGTGAGCCCCTGACATTTTGCAGCCCCTCCCCGATCTGAACCTTAATACCTTGTGTTCTCCCTATCTCTCTCTCTCTCTCTCTCTCTCTCTCTCTCTCTCTCTCTCGATATCTATCTCTCGGTTTTTCAAGATAGGGTTTCTCTGTGTAGCTTTGTGCCTTTTCTGGAACTCACTTTGTAGACCAGGCTGGCCTCGAACTCACAGAGATCCGCCTGCCTCTGCCTCCTGAGTGCTGGGATTAAAGGTGTGCGCCACCACCGCCCGGCTCTTTCTCTACCCTAAACATTCTACTCCACAGACTTCATCCTGAGTCAATAGAAGCTCTTTACAGGGAGTGTGTGTGCATGCACATGGGTGGCTGGCTGCATGTACACATGCATGCTTAGATTCTTGGAATTATCGGGACCCACCCACCTCTGAACAAATAGCTGCGGGCCCCTGATGGATACAAAGAGTTGTGAAGTAAGAAGGGGTTCCTGCACCAATGCGTCAGCCCACACACTTGGAGGAAACTAGCCTGGAGCTCCATCTTTGCTCCTATGAAAACGGGAATATTTGATCAGATTAACCAAGCCCTGAGCATGCATGTTCTCTCTCTCTCTCTCTCTCTCTCTCTCTCTCTCTCTCTCTCTCTCTGTCTCTCTCTCTCTCTCTCTTACACAGACAGTTTTTCAGAAATGTGGACGCAGATGAGAGACCCAGGGACAAGCCTTACCTGCCCTCTGTCAGTTTGAAAGAGAACATATTCTTCATATTCATCCATGAATATTTAGCAAGGCAACAAAAACACCCAATGACACCCCAGAGGTGCATAAGTGCACAGTCCCCTCCCCGAACACCCACAATGCTTGGCGTCA
Organism: Onychomys torridus; assembly: GCF_903995425.1. Taxonomy (NCBI): domain Eukaryota; kingdom Metazoa; phylum Chordata; class Mammalia; order Rodentia; family Cricetidae; genus Onychomys; species Onychomys torridus. Next base: position 73,100,567 of record NC_050456.1, on the reverse strand, counting down.
ACATTATAACTGGGCTGTGTTTGAAATGCGATCTCAGCTCACAACCGTCCTCCATCCAGCTCCCAGCTCTGCCACTTTCTCTTGTTTGTTTGTGTACCCAGCTGCCCCTCCCCATTTTAAATGCTAAGCACCAAATAAAATAACAAATAAAGCAGACCGTGTGTGTGTGTGTGTGTGTGTGTGTGTGTGTGTGTGTGTGTGTTCGTGTGCGCTCAGAGGGTAACCACTAGCGGCACATATTAATTTCAGATAGCCATTCCATTTTTGCTTAGGAAAACAAAAGGCCTCACACACATCAGACAGGTCTGTTCTAAGGTGACTAAGGATGGGAGTGGATCAGTAGTGCTATGAGCTTTTGACAAGGCTCCCGCAGCAGGCTGGATCAGGGCCCTTCAAAGATGCCCAGGCCATATAGTCTCAGGAACCTCTTTTATGCAAAGAGATTTTTGAGACATGAATAAGTTGGATGCGTAGAGGGGGGGAAGTAAGAGCCTGCATTATCAGTAAACCTAAAGGCAACGTCTTTCTGGGGTAAAAGGGAGACTTGGTCAGGAGAGAGAGAGAAAGACAGACAGACAGACAGACAGACAGAACATCTCCAGGTGCCACTTTGAAACTCCAAAAACAGAAGACACTGTGTCTATGGGGCAAGGACTGCAGGTTATCCCTGGAAACTGGAAAAAACAAAAACAAAAACAAAAACAAAAAACCGGTAGAATCAAACTCTGCCCTGGAGCCACAGGAAGAAGCAGGCTACTGGGCAGCCTGACCTCAGCCCCGGGCTGCCCTCTGTTGCTGTAACTGCACCCCCACACTGCATCATCTATGAAGGAAAGAGGTGTCTCTTGATCTGTAGTTCTGGAGAGTGGAAGTCTGTCACTCAGAGGGGGCATAGGAATGGGCCTCACACCATAGCACGCTGCTTTACAAGCAAGCAGAAGGAGTGGGTGCCCTCGGAGAAGCCAGGCTCAAAGGCTGAGTAGCTATGCCATAAACCCCCCTCACGAGAACCAACCACCTCCAAAGAGAAACACACGTCTTAGCTCCGTTTCTCTGTTGCTGTGACAAAACACTAACCAAAAACATTTAGAGTGTGATGGCTGTTCTTGGCTGTCAACTCGGCCACATAGGACATTAACTAAAACCCAAGCGGCCGGGTACATGTGTGAGGGATTTTTTTTCTCAATTAAATCATTTGAGGTGGGAAGACTCACTTTGAATCTGGATCTTTTGAAGTGGCAAGATCTACCTTTAACCTGGGTCACACATTCGGGTGGCAGCCTATGTAAAGGACATGGAAGAAGGACACTTGCTCTCTTTGCCTGCTCTCTGTCTCTGTCTGTCTCTGTCTCTGTCTCTGTCTCTCTCCCCCTCTCTCTCTCCCTGGTAAGCCCATTCCTTCACAAAGAAATAGGCTCGAATGTCTGGTGTACACTGAAGATGAGCTGAGACACCCAGCCTTGTGGATTGAACTACTACTGGATTCTTGGACCTTCTGTTGGTGGACAGCCATTGTTGGACTAGCTGGTCCACAGCCTGTAAGCCGCTCTGATAAATCCCCTTAAAGTCTGGTCCTCTGCAGTAGCAGTTCTCAACCTGTAGGTTGTGACTCCTTTAGGGGCTGTATGTCAGATATTTACATTACAATTCATAACAGTAGCAAAATTACAACTATGAAGTAGCAACAAAATAGTTTTATAGTTGGGGGTCAATGCAGCATGAACTGTATTAGCATTGGAGCATTAGGAGGGTTAAGAACCACTGCTCTAGAGAACCCTAACACAGGGAGGGAAAGATCGATTTGGCTTACACTTCCAGATCACAGTCCATCCTTGAAGGACATCAGGACAGGAACTCAAGCAGGAACCTGGAGGCAGGGACTCAAGCAGAAGCCTTGGAGGGGTGCTGCTTACTGGCTTGCTCCCCATGGCTTGCTCAGCCTGCTTTGTTATAGCACCCAGGACTGCCAGCCCAGGGTTGGCACCACCCACAGTGGGCTGGGCCCTTCCACATCAATCATTACTCAAGAAAATGCCCCACAGACTTACCCACAGGGCAATCTGGTGGAGGCAGTCCTTATCTGAGGGTCCCTCTTCCCGGGTAACTCTGGCCTGTGTCAAGTTGACAAAAACTAACCAGCACAAGGCATTCATCTCTTTCAACAGCCTTGTCACCTCTCAACAGCACCACTGAGGCCACCAGATTGCAGCATAAATTTCCAGGGAGATTTCAGAGGTGTGCCACCGAATTCAGCTCCTTACGCAGGTGCTAGGGATCCAAACTCAAGTCTTCAGGCATACCAAGAAAGCACCTTCCTGGCTGAGCCATCTTCCCACCACCTTGCTGCATAAGCTTTTGTCCACATTCCTGGCTTATTTTCTTGGGGCCAGCTCCTAAGGAGGAAATTACAGCAACGTAGCTTCTCCGTGTCCTTAACACTCACCACAGATACCAGTACCGCATTGCAACACTCTAAATCAGTCAGTTGTCTAGAGGTTCCTGGGGCTCCCAACACACGGATGCATACCACTCCAGTGCTACTGATCCTCTGGGCTGCACCTGAGCAGAGGCCCCTAGCCAGACGGCAGGAGACCTGGGGACTGAGATAGACCAGCTACTAACCCTGCCACTTCTCGTCCGGGAATCTAGCTGTCTCGTTTGCAGCAGGGCAGGTTGGGTGATGACTTCAAAGCTTTCTTCTACCAAGAAAATTCTAGCAGCTCCTCTTGAAGGCTGGCACCTAGAGGAGACGCCAGGGAAATCATGGACAACCCGTGCCAGACAACGGCACGTGGCTTCAGTCAGCCATGTTTGCAAATTCAGCCATAATCAGAAGCGTGTTACCACCCTCCTGTCTGTGTGAACGTGGCATTCATTGTATCTGTGTGCTTGTTAAGGCGCGTGCAAGCCTTCACCTAGGTGGACACTCACGGGAGTACTCAGTCTGACTTAGCAGAAGCAACTCCATTAACGCGTAGTCAGAGGAAATAATAGGTGGTCTGTGGCCAGCGATTTGGCAGGGTCCAGCTACAATATTGCCACCACCATGTCAGTGCTTTGAGAGGTGTGAGCCCTGTCTGCCATAGGCAGTGACTACTCACGGGCTTCCCTCCCATCTAGTCAGTTTCTAAGCAAGGCGCTGAAACTATTCCAGGCCATTCCCTCTCCACAGCACTCTTGGAGGTTTGACGCTTGCTCATTCAATCTTCTGCTCATTCATGCGTTCGTTCATTCATTCATTTATTCAGTCAGTCAACAAACATTTGCCAGGAAGCTGTGCAGGTCTTTGTGAAGCCTACTAGGAGATGAGCATAATGGAGTCACAAAAACCCAAGCTCTGCCTCAAAGAGGCTATGAGATGGGAGAGAGAGCTCACCTTCACTTCCAGAGCAGTGTCCCTCTCCTGTGTGTATATGTGGTGACCATGAGGGACCATTAATACTCAATCTAGGACTGTTATAACCAGCGAAATGCACTACATACTGATGTGTGGCACAGAACCTGGCCCAGAAGAGATGAGATGTGTGCATCCCATCGTCCTGGCCTGGAAACACAGCTCAATGAGCAGGCCATTGACAGCAGGGGCGGGCAGGGGTGGGGGTGGGTGCATCCCAGACTAGCTGTGGTTCTTACAGAGTGCTGTGCATGAGGCTGGAGAAAAACCAACCACCCCAGTTTCCCCAGATGCAGGAAGGGGCTTTGGGGAAGAGTGCTGGGAGACAGGTGAAGGTTCACAAGCCCCCCGGTTGCAGCCAAATGCTTACTTCAGTCTGCAGGGATCCGGAAGATGGGTTTTTATTTAAACACACATGCCAACAGCCGGCAGCGTGCGCCCAGGCAAGGGAAAGGGGCCAGCGGGAGGGATGCGTTCATTGCACAAGGAGGCTGTGAGAGGAAGTTTAAGCTGCTTCCTTTCGGATTAGGACGAGATGAGATCTACTTCTCCCCAAATCTAGACGCCCAGGCCAAGTTGGGCCTGAGGAGGATTTCTGCATTTGGAAGACAATCTGGTTTGGAGGGGCCAGGCTTTGGGGTGGGCTGTCTCAGTTTGTCTCCTCTGTACCATTTGCTGAGCTCCCAAGGCCAGGCAAGGTCAGAAACCTAGGGAGATCTCTACTCTACCCCAGTTAGGATGGAATACGGAGCATGTGGGGCTCTGTGACAGGCTGGTGTAAGCCTTGAAGGGTGCACTCTGAGAGGACACTTGGGTGTCCAACTCATGGCAACCACAGATACATCTGGTTAATACTGCCAATGGAAGGCAGGTCGATGCATCTCTAACTCCATACTCCTTTGAACCCCCTAATTCTCACCTTTGACTCTCTCCAGAGGATTATACAGTGTCAAAGGGAACAATTCTCTGGCCAATCATGCTCTTTTCTCAAGGTTCACTGTACCGGATACTCTCACCATGGGTGGGTGTAGTCACAGATCTAACGAAAAATGATCTCGGTGGGCTCCGTCCCGGGGGCCGCTTTCAGGATATCACTGCAGTCCACCCAACCCCCTTAGCAACAGCATGAAGTAATTGCCTCAGGAGGCATCAAGAGGGCAGGGGACTTGTGGGGAGTGGGGGGGGGGGGCAGGCAGCTCCAGAGTGATAGAGCAGGGGTGACAGAGTCTTCCATTAGTTTCACACCTTTCAGGGGTAAGAATGCCTTAGAAGAACCTACACAGGAACACACCCCTCCGCTCCACACTCAGGCCTCCTGGTTGCAGACAGAAAGACATCTGTATCCCAGTAGGAGACACACAGTATCCTAGACCCTCAGTGCTAATCTTCAGGGAGGGTAAATATCTTCTGTTTTCCTTCCTTCCCTTTTTAAGACAGGGTCTTCCTCTGTCATCTGAGCTGAACTCGAACTCAGCAATTTTCCCAGGTCAGCCTCCCAAGTACTGGGATGATGGGTGTGTGCCATCACACACTATATGGCTTATTCTATTTACAGGTTGAGTGCATGTATAGGGATCACGGTGGGTAGAAATTTCTGTGCCTGTGTGCAATGGAGACCAGAGGCTAACCACAGCTGTTGCTCCTCAGGCAGGTCTCTCCTTGGCCTGGAGCTCACTCATTGGGTTGGACAGACTAGTCAGTGAGTCCCTGGGATCTTCCCATCTCTGCCTCCCTAGGGCTGGGATTAGAAGTGTGTGCCACCATGCCCACCTTTTTTTTTTTTTTTTTTTTTTTACATAGGATTTGGGGGATCAAACTCAGGTCTTCGTGCTTGCCAAGCAGGCTCTTTACCTACTGAGCCATCTCTCCAGCCCTAGTACATCTTATTCTTTTAACCACACAGGTCATCGGTTCTTCACTGCTGGCACCTGAGAGCTAGCTATGGGTGCAAGATAATAAGATGTGTATTAACAACCTGGGTGTGCTTTTCTGAGAGGTGTCCTGGTGGGTTAAGGATGAACCTTAATCTCCTGTACCCAGTGGCATGGTACCTATCACATGTCCACTTCAGTGAGCTGGCCCTGGCTCAGCATTCAGTAGAAGACCCTTGAGGGGGGAGACATTATCTCTTTCTCATCTTTGGCCCACAGGACTGGACCAGAGACCATGCTTGTCCCTGGATGGGAGCAGGTTTATATGAAGACCCAGCCTTGGTACAGGACAGTTGGGATCCAGGGGCAAGCTGCCAGTGGCATCGAACCTCTTGACCTCACAGTGGCTGTGTAGCAACCACTCCCCTCCCCCCTGCCATCGCCACCTCACCTCCTTCCCAAACTGGGGCCTCCTCCAGCCATGCACATGGCCTCCATTGCAGGCTTATTCAGGCTGAGCAGGCCTTCTGCCCTGACACCTGCTCCCTGTCGGCCACGAGGACTCATTCTCTCTTCTCCCAGCCTCACTGCTGTGTTCCCCTTCAGTACTGTTCCCCCACTGTGTTTAAGGAGCTGCTCTAAGCTTGCCCTCAAGCACCAGCTCTCAGATGAGCGCACACCAGAGGTTTATGCTGTCCTCAGTTAGAAATTCCTCGTTCTCTCCACAAGTGCCTCTGCACCACCTGATGCAGGAAATTCAATAACAACCCCCCCCCTCTTTCTCTCGTTTTTTTGTTTTTTTTTTGTTTTTTTTTTTCTCAGACAGCCCTAGATGTCCTGGAACTCGCTTTGTAGACCTGGCTGGCCTTGAACTCACAGAGATCTGAGTGGTGGGATTAAAGGCACGTGCACACCTCACCCGCTAATCTTTGTCTTTTAAAAGGCCTCTTCCAATAAGGTCACATTCTTCCATGGAGAAACCCTGAGAGGCAGGGTTCTCTGGCTTCCCCAGGCCTATATTCCTTTCTTTGTCTCCCAGGGAGGAAACAGAACAAGAGATGTGATTTGCTTAGCCTAGACACAGAGCTAGACGGTGGCAAACATGTGCTGGGACCACGTGGAGCCTCAGTTCCTGCATGAGCCAAGGGCAAGCTGGAGACTGCTCTGCCCCTGACATGATCCCTCAGGTGGCCTCCATGGCCATCACTTGTGCTGAGGGATGTGGACTGGGCCTGGGGGTGGGGGGGCCCTGCTGCCGGACAGCTCATCCCAACTGCCTGTAGCCCCGCAGCCAGCTGCCCTCCGCCGTCTGCAGATTCCAAGCTTTTCTGCGAACTGGCACCTAATCACCACCATCTGTGCGCAGAGCGAGTCTTGGCTACCTCGTGACGCCTCTCCACTTGCAAGTTTTCAAAGTGATGCCGGGTTCTTGGTGCTCGCAAAAATGTCAGCTTCTGACACATCGAATCGAAAATAGGGAAAGGTTTCGGGTAAACTGAGAGGAGCTGGGTTGGTTTTCCTCTTTGCTGAATGGAGGTGTCTTCTCGGCTAGTCTTCTCGCACATGCAAAGGGCTCTGTCTCTTTTCTCCAGGCATCTGAATGGGAATTTCCATCTTCGCTCCTGTTGCTCTCCAGGGTCTCCATCGCTCATCCGGCTGTGGCTGATGTTGGGAGATGTGGAATGCTTTCTCCCCTAGGTGGTCACAGTTGTAGAGAAGGCACAGATAGCTGGTGTCAGCCTGTGTCGGGGATGATGTCTGTCCTGCTGTGCTCTCTTTCAACCCAAGCAGCAGTTTTTCCTTCCCTGTCCGGAGATGAGGAAAGGGGGTGTGGAAAGAGAGGCCACTGAGTACCTGTCAAGGGATGCTGGGGCTGGGACTTGACCCATATGTCCTGTCATCTGTATGCAGGACATGGGTGACATGAGCTCAGGGCCTATCACAGGAGCTGTGTGTGTGCAAAGGGGAAAGCAAAAGAGGCTGAGAGAGGGTTTGGAGCAGGGGTGTCATGGGGCCCGGTTGCTTTGGAAGATTGTGTGGCTATGTCAGGTAGACCAAGACACAGGTGCCCAGATCTGGATGCTAACTTACGGAAATGTAAACTGAAGGCATCCCAACCAGGGGACAAAGGTTTACTTAGGTAAATGCTGCTGGACGCAGTGGCCATGGCCAACCTGAACACAAGAATCAATCCCAGATCTGCACTGACCTGCTTTTCCCTCCACCCACTGGGCTTGGGGACCCTGAGGCTTCAAGGAAACGCAACTCTGGGCCTGGATTCCTCCTTGAAAGGCAACTCAAAGGTTCTAGAAGATCCTTGAGGCACACATCAGGGCAGCCAGGCTCAAAAGGCACAGCGCCCTTCCCCAGGGAAACTTTTCTCCTATCTGTGAGTGGATTAGCCTCCCTGGCCAGAAGGTGAGATCCTTGGGGACAGGCATACCAACTCACATCTAGCCGCTAGCTCCTTCCCTGGCCAGGACAAAAGGGGGACACTCAGTGTTCAGTGAAAGACAACTTAGCCAGCCAGTGTGACATGAGGTCCCTCGGGGATACAATGCTTCTCAGTGAAGCTAGGACTCACTGGGCTGTCTGTACTCTGCCAGCCTGGAACGGCCTCTGTGGCTGTATCTTCCTCCAGAGGGGACACAAAGCAGGAGCTGTGTTGCAGACTACACGCTGGTCACTGACTATATTCCCACAACCCACTAGATGTCTGTACTGACTAGATGGGTGTCTGACATGTGACATGGTGAGCCTGATGCAGCTCTTCCCGCTTCTACCATGCCTACCGAATGGCAGGACATTTTCACCTGCTATCACCGAAATGACCACTAACAACATCCCTATCGCCCTTAATCCCGCCCTGAGTCCCACAGGTACCATGCCCTGTTTCCATGGTTACCCCCCCCATTAACACCTCCATTGGCCCTCCTTTTGCTGCCGCTATCACCATATCACCATCACCCATACCTCACTGCCTCTAGTCCCACTGTGTGCTGACCCCACCAACACTAGCATCTTGGCTGCTGCCTCTGCTGCATCTACTGACTTTGCTGCTTCTGCTGCATCTGGTGCCTCTGCTGTGGCTGCCCCCGCCATTTCTGTGGCTGAGCATTCTCTCAAAGGCCATGGGTTAAAGGATGCTTCCTGGAGCCTAGTGCGAGGTCTTTAGGCCAGGGCATGCCCTTGAAGGGGATCTGAGGGCCTGTCTTTTGCTTCCTGTCTGTGAGGGGGACACTTTTTCTTTGCCACACTCCAGCAGGGGTGTGCTGTCTCCTCAGAGGCCCACAAGCAGTAGAGTCCAAACTCCAAATTGTGAGTTGCTGGCCTCTGGTATTTGCTAGAGTGTTAAGAAGTTGATGGGTACCTATAGCTGCTGTTGTACTTCTGGGAAAGCCAGTAGAGGAAGGATGTGTAAAAATCCCCAAGAAGGTAGATGGATACAGACAAAGAAGACATGTTCACTATGGATGGCAAGCACACTCACTGTGCAACATACCCGAGACACATGTTATGCTAATGAGTTATAGAAAAAATATTCTAATAGTTTTATTTGATGCTGGTGCTGAAAACCCAAACCTTCTTACTGTCCCTTCAATGGCAAAAGACAAATCCTTAAGAAGGCCCTTGAGGGCTAGGGGGTTGGCTCCATGAATGAGGTTCCTGCCACACAAGCATGAGGACCCAAGTTCATGTCCCCAGAACCCATGGACTAAGCAGGGTCTCGCAACACTCATCTGTAACACTGGCACTTAGGGCAGAGACAGACAGGTCCTGGGAACTCACTGTCCAGCCTCTATAGATGAGGTAGTGAGCTCCAAGGTTAGTGAGAGACCCTGCCTCAAAAGTGCATAGACAAGTACACACACACACACACACACACACTGCCCTTGAATCAGTAATCTCCACTTCTGGAGTCAAGGATGCGTCTGCTGAGTGTGCTGATTCCCATCTATTCCCAACACCCTAGAGGCTTAGGCAGGAGGGTTGTGAGTTTGAGGCTAGCCTGGAACACATAAGGAGATCTTATGTCTCCAAAAACTATCAATGAAAACTGAGGCATGGAGAAAACTACACATCCCTAAAGCATGGGGAGCATAAATATGAATGCAGGAGAGAAAGTCAAAGGTCTGTTTCTCAGGGAATGATTGCCCGGGCTGTCGTTTTTTCTACTGGTAGGAATATTACACAGCTTTGAACAATTACGGTAATAAGGAGCTTCGCCACTAGGAAAAAATTACGATGAATGGTTAAGAAAAAAACAAGTTATGACACAAATAGTGTTTACATTGTGCTTAGAGTATTGTACGATGTGTGGTCACAGGCGTGTGCTAGAACAAAGCATACAAAAGCGATAATAATTGTCGGACAATTTGGACAGTCAGACTAAGGGGTTTCTAATGCGACTGTCACGTTGCTTCATCAATACAAATGAAAAAGCAAACATCCCAACAGTCAGTTGATGGCTTCCCCCCTCGACGATAATATAGCAGCGTCTATTTAAGGGATTTTTCTTTCAAAACCCTACTTAGCACCACGACAAAGCGCGTCTAAACTTGTAGTTCATTTCGAATGAGCCCCCTTGTAATAGGTTTATTCCCATTCACGACATGTGTAATTTGTGCACTTTAGGTGATTGATTATACAGGAATTCAGGGGCTTTTAATAATTTCCTGACGGGTTTTTGAAGCAGACAATACGCTTTTCCTATTTCCTAAACAATCTGGATCACGGAAAATATCCCAAACAGCTCTGCCCGGGCCGTCCTTTCTTCCCTTAATTTCTCATGCGTTTTTGTTGTTCTCTCAGAACTCCTGAGAGGAGGAATTCTGCTTTTGAAGCTGCCTGTCCTTGCAGACAAGAAATTATAGTCATCTTACCCTAATGTGCCGCTGGGCAAGAAAAGGACTTATTATCCTCCAAGAATCCACACACAAAGGCTTCCTCCCAGCAGGCAGACTCCATCTCTGTGGGGCAGGTAAACATCAAAGCTGACCCACAGGCTTTGGTGCGCTGGGGAAATGGGTGTTTATGTGGCCACCAACACCAGCAAGTGTGCCGATTCTTGTGTGGTGGGGTCTAACCTCCAGGTTGTCATTCAGCCATAGCATTTCATACCTAGGGGAAACTGAGGCCCAGCAAAAGGCCATGGCTGTCTCAAGACCACCTTGCCATCCTCACCGAGGTAACACATCTTTATTCATAACTGGGGCCAAGCCAGCTCAGCACACCTGTAGTCCCAGCAGTTAGGATGATGAGGCAGGAGGATCCCAAATTTAAGGACATCCTGTCTACATTACCAAGACTATTCCACACACACCCCAAACAAATAAATATAGGGCCGAGTTCTCTGACAAGGGATTTTGCCTTACTTGGTTAGTTTACTTATAATGCACAGAGGCCAGAAGCCACAGGGAAGAGGCCACGGTGGCACAGACCTGTGGTCTCAGGACTGGAGGAGCTGAGGCAACAGGGTTGCCTGGGCTACCCAGCAACTCCTTGTATCAATAAGCAAAAACAATTTAAAAAAAAAAAAAATGACCGGAAACAGATTCATGTGCTATGTGGATGAGGCATGAGCCCTGAGTGGTGGCTGGACACTGTGCCTTGGGGCACTGGTGGTTTTTGTTTCAGGAACAGTTTCTATTCAGAAATGGAGTATTTGGGTGAGCCACTGAAGACATGAAGAGAGAGACAGAGGAAGACAAACCCTGATGAACAGTGATACTGGCCCGGACCTAGGAAGAGAAAGAAGGAGGAAGCTCCCAGCTCGACCCTCCCAAGGAAGGCTAGGATGCAGCAGCCAGCTCCCCAGCACTGTGCAGGCACAGCGGGGGTGGGGGAGTGGGGGGGGGAGTGATGCTACTTCCTAGTAATGGACCAAAGGGAGAAGTGTTCCAATTCACCGATGATTCTATACCAGTAATACAGCTGTTGGTATACAATGCCCACTCTATCACTGGGCTCCCCTTGTGTCCTAGTTTTCTGTTGCTGTGATAAAATATCCCAACAAAAGTAAAGGGAAAAAAAGAGCTTATTTGGCTTACAGCCCGTTATTTCAGGAACTCAAGGCAGGAACTTGAAGCAGCTCATCACATCCACGGTCAAAAGCAGAGAAAGAATGAATGCATCCATGCTTACTCATCTTCAGCCCCCTTCTGCATTTATACATCCAGGACCCAAACCTAGAGAATGCTGCCTGCCGCCCATTAATGGACAGAGAGTCACACATCCACCACTATAATCACAGCCCTCCCCCATGGACATGCCCACAGGCCAAGCTGATCTAGACAGTCCCTCACAGAGACTCGAGTCCCAGGTGATCCTAGGCTGGGTCAAGCTGACCATCATCAACACTAACAGTCACATTTTCATCAGCCGCTTGTGCGTCACTGTCATCCAAACACTGGAAGGGCGTAGCTGGTGTGACGTCAGGGTTGCTGAGGGTTTCCGCTCATCATGGTGAGGATGGGATAGCGGAACTGACCTGTTCGTGGCAGCTGTTCATATGGATCAGGAGTGAGAGAAACTGGAACTACAGTGACTATGTAACCATCAGATAACCAGGAGACCTACGTCTACCAGCCCCATCTCTAACCGTTTCACAACATAGTGCCATTGGGTGAGAAACAAGTGTTCAAAACATGAGTTCGTGATGGATATTTTCAGATCCAAACCTTGACACCTACCAGGCTCTCTACTGAAGGCGCATTGTGCCATCTGTATTCTTCACAGTCACCCAAAAGCATGAGCGTAGCCAGTCCAATATCCTGACACACTCGGTCTCACAGGATCCTGGTCTCTCTGAGAAACCTGCTTGTGGCTGTGTCTCCAAGCTGTTCCTGTGGTCACACTCAATAATACTTTTTGTTGCATCTCCTCTGCGGCTGGTCCTAAGTGTGAAGCAAAGTTCTGGAGAGAGTCTAACCCCCACTGGACCTTCTGCAAGGATAATTAACACATTAACTTCAATGGTTGTGGTAAGGTTGGAATGTTGCAGGTTCACAGCCTAGTTGAAATTTATCTTCAGCATTCCTTAATAAGCATTCCCTGCCTATCTCCATGTCTGACCTATCATCCTATAACTAACAGGTAAAACCTTTTAGAACATAGTAATTTTTAACCCCCCAGAGCTGAAGACAAAACCAAGACTAAACCTTGTGCTTGCTAGGTAAATGTTCTACCACTAAGCTAAATCCCCAACCTCTGCAATGTACTGACTTAACAGACCAACTGAGAGACTAAGAATGTCTTCAGACAGCATCTGAGGCCTACATTAGAGACTTCCCACTGCACTGTAACCACCTACCTGACATTTCCACCCATGGATTTGAATGACTTCTTGCTTTATGGCTTTCCCTGGATTAACATTTCAAAGTGCACAGCCCCTGAGGCAGCTTACCAGCCTCTAGTCCAATCTCGCTGGGGAATTCCAAATGTTAAACCTGAAATTTTCCAGGAGAAAAACTGAATTCACAACTGTCCAGCTGAAGCAAGCTTTATTGAATACTGGCCAGGATGATGGACACTGGCTGGGTCTATACCTGGAATTCCCAGAGAAATGGCACTGAATTAGGTCAAGTGCCTATAAAGGCCAAAAATCCATTAGGCTAAGGTACTTCCTGCCTCTGTCCAATCAGGAGCAAACATATATCCTGACGTACTTCCTGTCTACGTATGTCCCTCCTATGTACGATCAAGCACATCCTGTGCATTTGGGGCAACCTACCTTGTTTATTGAAGTGTGAAGACACACATGACTTGTCATCTTATAAGAACAACAGTCCCCAGCATTCCAGGAAGTTATCTGCCCCTGGGTTAGTGGGGCTTACCGGTTAACTTTATCACTTTGACTACAAAATGCCATCAGGCAGTTACCGCACTGGAACATGGAATTTGGAGTCAACTGAGTCTATGTTCTACAACCTCGGTCACTTACATTGGCTCCGGAATGAAGGTCATGTCAACAAAAATAGGTTTCTCAAGTGTGTCTCACCCTGCACAGCAGCTTCCCAGATCAGTCAGGGCAATGGCTGCCTTCCTCAGGCTCTGGCCTGATACCCACAGCCAGCCAGGCCACCGCTCAGCAGCAAGTGTTGGTTTTCAGCAGGGGCCCACTCCATCTCTCTTTGCACTGAGTCCATTAAGCCTGGCCTCTCTGCTAGCAGTACCTGAAGGTTAAACTCCTCAGAGGTAGCTGTTTATTTTGATACAGCCGCTGGGTAGGCTATTATCACACTCTGAAGTGCTTCCTTAAGGCAAAGGTCACCGGAAGCTCCCACAGCAGCGCGTCTCCACACAATACCACTGGTAGCACTTCTGTGGTGAGGGGAGAAAGGAGCCTTTTATGGAGTGGAGGAGGAATTTGCTAAAGGGGAGTGTGAACACCCTAGAAAACATTTTTGTTGAAAGCTGGACAGGCGCATTCCCCAGTCAGTGGAAATAGATGACATCAAGCTCCTTTTTCTGGGGGTTTTGAATGACAATGAAACACCTACAGGGCACAAGAGATGGGCCTTGAATGTGGTACCCCACAGCCCAAGGTGACGCTTGCTTTATAGCGCTCCCCCGTTTTGTTATTTCATTGAGTGCCTTTAGTGAAGGGAAGGACTTTGTGCCCACACACAAGTGGTGCTGGAGTGGAGCTGGAAGCCGGCCATAGGGCCTCTCGTGGTCTGGACAGTGGAGTTTGATGACAGGTACAAGGACACAAACGACTTTTGTTCCTTCCCAATGGTGCTGAGTCTGTGTGTGTGTGTGTGTGTGTGTGTGTGTGTGTGTGCATGTGTGTGTGTGTGTGTATGTGTGTGCATGCATGTGTGTGTGTGCATGCATGTGTGTGTGTATGCACGTGTGTGTGCGTGCGTGCGTGCGTGTGTGTGTGTGTGTGTGTGTGTGTGTGTGTGTGTGCACGTGCATGTGTAAGTGTGTGGAGACAGAGGCTGACATCAGGTGTCATTCCTCAGGAGTCATTTGCCTTGTTTTTGAGATAGGGTCTCTCACTGGCCTAGAACTCTCCAAGGAGTCTGGGCTGGCTAGCCAGCAAGCCCCGTAGTCTTGCCTCTACCTTTGAATCCCTGGGATTACAAGCATGCACCACCATATGCACTTTAGGAAAAAACAAAACAACAACAACAAACGGCATCTGGGTCTCAAACTCAGGTTCTCCCACCTACAAGGCAAACAGTTAGCTGACTGAACATCTCCCAGTCCCACTGAATCTGGTTTTGACAAAAATGACTGTTTTGAACAGGATCATGCTAGAGGGGCCATCATCCAAGTGTTTAGGCACGTCCATATCCTGTGGAAGTCTGTTTCTCCGGAGCCCAGTGGCCCTGGTCCCAGCTGAGGCTCTCTATTCACACAAGGCCACACTCGGCCAGAGTAACTGGCTCAAAGCAGGTATAACTGTGTGGTCCTCAAAGGGCATGTCCTGTTCCTAGGGGCAATCCCTTGGACATCCTTTCTGGCTAAATACAGACAAAGAACTGAGTTGTGGCCAGATGTGAGCAGCTGTGCCCGCCCAGCAGTCCCGTGAGCACTCTCCACACCCTCTAGATCAAGAGACAGCACTTTGGGACTTAGGGACATGTGGCAGAAGAGGCCAGTGGCCTCACAGCAGCTGCTTGGCCAGGAGTCCATGCACTGAGCTGAGGTGTTGGTATAGGACACGGTCTCCTAGCAAAACTGGCTCCAACTCATCAGCTCGCCTGCTTCTGAGTGCAAGGCTCCAGCAGTCCTGCTTTTTGATTGTTGACTGTCCCTTGTAGGAGGGGTGGAGAGTGTCAGTCCACAGACTCTTGCCTGTCATTCAGGTCACTCTGTGTAGCTCTCTGTATTCAGCTCTACCCTTGGAGTCTCAAGAGGTGCTAGAGTACATAGGCTGGGAGGTTAACTGGAGGAGCTCCATCTATGTAGCCAAGGGGGAGCCCTCATCCATGCTGGATACAGAGCTACTGCTTTGGGGTCACCCATGCTCCGGCCTGTAACCCTTCACCCACACTTTGAAATTAAGCCTACTGAACTTATTGGTTCCCCTGTGATGAACTATGGTGGCACTGTAATTTAGCTTGTTGTTGGAACCTTATGAGGAGGGGTACATATCTGTGAGTGAGAAATGAACCTCAGGAGACTCCGGGTGCCTTTTCTGACCATTCGCTGGATGGCCAGGCCTCTGACACTGCTCTGCCCACATCCTTAATATCTGCATCCTTCTGGCTGTTGGCAGGCACCTGGCTTAACATCCAACCTTGTTCTGACATCCAGGACCAGCGTGCAGCCTTCACCTATCCAATCCACACTGTCTTGTTCCTCCTTGTCTTGAAATCATACCTTAATCCCTCTCCCGGTCCCACTCACCCTTCGGCTGTCTACATGTCCTGGCTCAATTCTGTGTCTTGCAGCATACGCTCTCCAAATGCCCCACCCCAAATGCCATGTCTACCCCAAAATGCCACCATTTTGTAATTAGGAATAAAATTATTACCTTCCCTGGGCCAGTGGTTCAGTCAGTCAAGGACTTACCTTGCAAGCATGAGGACCAGAGTTTGATTCTCCACATTAAAAAAAAAAAAAAAAAAAAAAAGCCAGATGTGGTGGCATACACCTTTATTCCTAGCACTGGAGAGTTGGGAGACAGGAGGACCCCCAGGGCTCTCTGGCCAACCAGCCTAGCTTACTAGTGAGCTGAAGACTAACGATCCAACCCAGGCTACAAAACAAACAACAAAACGTAGGGGTGCTGGAGAGAGGCCTCAGCAGTCAGGAACTTGTGCTACTCTTGCAGAGGACCAGAGTTTTAGTTCCAAGCACCCACACTGAGTGGCTCACAACTACCTAAACTTTAGCATCAAGAGGTTCAGTATACCTGGTCTCCTGGGGCACCTGCTCTCACATGCATATTATCACATACATACACATAATTGAAGACAAGTCTTTTTGTGTGTGTTTTGTTTTTTGAGGCAAGTTCTCACTATGTAGTCTCAGCTGGCTTGAAACTCACTATGCAGACCAGGCTGGCCTCGAACCAATAGAGATCCACCTGCTTCTGTCTCCCAGTGCTGGGATTAAAGGCATGGGCCACGAGGCCTCACTAGATAAATCCTTCTGTTTAAAAGGGGGAAAACAGTGGACAGTACCTGAGGATGGCATCCAAGATTTACCCTGGCCTCAACACACACACACACACACACACACACACCCTACAAATGGTAGGGGCAGGGACTGTAAAAGTCCACATGGCAGATGCTTTGGGGCTCTTTCTCAGCTCTCTAGAACACCCTCATTCTTGGGAGTACTCTTTTTTGTAAAATTGTATCTATTTCTATTTCTAACCACATGTCCCACAGGTATGATCATTTGCCCTGGGCCAAAAAGATCCTGGGATTGGGTGGCTTCTAAACTCAGATCCTTGGCTCTGCTCTCCTCAGCATGCTTTGTCTCACATTCTGGGCTTTCTCCCTTTCTCTGCCCTCTGTGGCTAATTTAAAAGCCATGATCTTTTCTCCATTTCCTCTCCTCTAGGGGACTGCCAGGATTTTCAGCTGTTCCAAACTGCTGTTGTTCTTTCCAACTCTAAAACAACTCTAAAAAAATCATCCTCAAGCTCTGAAGTCCCTTTTCAAAAGTCTTTTATTAATGAGACCAAGAACCTAAACAGGGACACACACACACACACACACACACACACACACACACACACACACACCCTACACTCTCTTCAAATGAGAAGAGGAAAGTAGACATTAACAAGGTCATACCAAGTTAATTAGATAGTACAAAGGTATCCTGTCTCAAATCCCACTCAACAGTAACAGAGGTCTAAAATCTGTGTCTGTGTATGCATCCATGAGTGTAATGCCTGTGGAGGCCAGTAGAGGGCATCAGATCACATGGAGCTAGAGTTACAGACAATTATGAGCTGCCATGTGGATGCTGGGTATGGAACCAAGGTCTTCTGGAAGAGAGGCCAGTGCTCTTAACCACTGAGCCATCTCCATTTTGTCTTTTTGTTTAGTTTGTTTTGGTTTTTTACATTTATTTATTTACTCTGTAGATTCAACTTGAAGCATCTACAGAGGTCAGAAAGCCTGTAAGCACCCATGGTAGGGGGAGACAGATCTCAATGGGGTAGAAGATATTAGAACATATGTGATATGAAAGGCAGGGGCAATAATGGAAGTTAAAGTTTCAGGCAGAGATGAGGATCTGTGAGATTGAGGCCAGCCTGATCTACATAGAGAGTTCCAGGACAGCCAGGACTACACAGAGAAACCATGTCTCAAAAAACCAAACCAAAACAAAACAAAAGAAAAACAAACAAACAAAAAGATGACAAAGGAAAGAAAAGAAGAACTGAAGATTCTACATATATTTATTTATAAATAAACAAATATATTTATTTATATATTAATATATATTTATATATATTTATTTATATATATCCTTTATGGAAACCCATTACTTTATAGGCTAATTTTAAAATATTATTTAAATAAATAAACTAAGGCATTTGAACAGAGGCATCTTGCATGGATAGACAAGACTATTTCCAGAAGACACAGAATAACTCAGGCTACTGCCACTGTTTTTAGTTTCATACTATAACTAGATAGTCAGACCCCATTGCTGAAGACACCCCACACTTCAGCTGCAGGACAGATAACCTGGCACTAACCTGGAAGCTACCTCCCTGTTGGCTAGCTAATGTAGACTGCTAGGGAAGAAAAGACATCCATGGTCTTACCCAGTTCTGTAACCTGCAGGCTACAATTCCATTCCAACCTGCCAGGAAAGATGTGCCTACTGGTACAATAGTGTCATGACTGCTATGGTATAGCCAATCCAATATGATTGGATTTGGGGTCTGCTCCAGAGAAGGGAATTAATGCCTGGTATGAAAAACCTCATCAAAAGCCCATGACTGGGGAAGTCATAGATCCTGGGGAGGGCGGGGATGGGACCTACTATTTTGCTAATGATTTAAATATTATGTTTACATGAGTAGATTAGTGCTGTTCTCCACCTTGGTCTGAGAAACTTCCTTTTGTAGTGGTATAGTAATGAAGAGACACATAAATGGTTGAAGGGTTGAGACTAAAGGACTGTTGAATGCTCATCTCTAAGTGGAACATTTATATTAACTCTTCCCCACTCCAAGGCTCAGGGAGCATACAGCGTGACCTCCGTATGAGTGGCTGCTACCACTTCGGCCCAGTTGCCAGTGTGAGCAGTAGCTGGCTGACCCACCATGTGAGGGAGAAGTACAACTGAGGCCCTGCTAACCTGCATTGAAGCGAGACTAACAATACTTAAAAACCCATGATTTGGGCTAAGGACTTGAGTTCAGATCCCCAGCACTTGAGTAAAAAGCCAGGTATGGCATCATACATTTGTAACCTCAGTGCTGAAGGGACAGAGACAAACAGATCCTGGAGCTCATCTGCCTGCACACTAGCCTAATCAGTTGGAGCTCCAGGTTCAGTGAGAGACCCCATCTAAGAGAGAAAAAAAAGTGAAGAGTGGTTAAGGAAGATATCGATCTCTGGCCTTTGAATATACTCACACTTGTGCATATATCCCTGCATGCACACCTGTGTTCACATATGCATACACCCACACTAGCAAGTGCTTATACCACACACACATACAACCTTGACTTTGAGATGGCTAGTTTGCATCAATTGCTTACCAATCCCGGCGGCTATTGCACCCTCAAGCACAAAGCCCCTTGGCTCCTGAGAGACATCCTAGCATCCTTTCCCTTGCCACCTGAGGGCCCTGCTTCTCAACACAAACATTCTGCTCCAAACATCTCCACACTTCAGACCAGTCGCTGGCAGGGTACCTCTCCCCAAGCATTGCATTATCGGAATGTTCTCCTGGGGAGGGAGGAAAGCGGGAAGGCAAAGGCCTCTGAAGGAAGCCTTTGTTGGTGACAATGTCTTCAGAGAAGGCATTCATATCCCCAGATCAAGCACTTAGCATGCATCCTGGTTGGGAACAGAGGTTTCCCTGAAGTTGCCCACTTCAGTTTTCTCACTGTCAAAAGAAGAAACATCCAAAGTGCTTTGTGCGTGTGTTGAGCACAGCGTGGCTTGCTGTGCGCTTTATCCTCATTACCCAGAGCTCTCTCTGGATCACAGGGAGACCTTGACTCATGCACTGCTGCCTCCTGCTCTGGGCTCCTCCACCCACACGGTGTGGGCATTGTCCCCAATGTGATTGACAGAAGCTTAGGAGTTACAAAGGAGTTACCCTTCTCGAGGTAAATCCACACGCGTTCTGCTTCCATTCAAGGCTTTGAGCTCTTTGCTAACCTCTGATGGAGCCGATGGATCGTCTTTGCTTAGGAGGTCAGCAAAGGCTCGAAGGAAATTATTTTCTATGGGGACCTCCACTCATCTCAGTAAACGGTGTGGGACACCCCAAGAAGAGGGTGGTAATGGTTGAGCTGTGTGCTTTGATATGTGGAGTCTTGAGTGGCAGGTGTGAGGGGTATACACTGTAATTGATTTTATTTTTTGGATTTTACCTCATTTGTGTGCATGGTGTGTGTGTGTGTGTGTGTGTGTGTGTGTGTGTGTGTGTGTGTGCTCATGCATACCTGCTAAAGTCATGGCCAACATGTTGAAGTAGGAAGACAACTTGTAGGAGTAGGTTCTCTCCTGCCATGTGAGTCCAGGGGAATGACATTTAGGTCACTGGGCTCCACAGCAAATACTTTCACACACACACACACACACACACACACACACACACACACACACACACAGTGTGATTACTGACAAGTACATTAATGTGTCTATCATTTCAGTGTGTATATTAAGAGTACCTAAAACCTACTTTTAGCAAATTTCCAGTATGCAGAACCTGGATACTAACTACAGTCCTTACGCTGTGTATAAAGACAGCTCCCTCTTTCCTAACTGCAACATCATATTCTTTGATGCACACGTTCCTATTTTCCTCATCTGGTGTGGTGGTTTGGATGAGAACAGCACCCGTAGGCTCATGTGTTTGCATACTTGATCCCCAGTTGGTGGGACTGTTTGGGGAAGGCTCAGGAGGTGTGGCCTTGTTGGAGGAAAGTATGTCATTAGGGGCAGGCCTTGAGGTTTCAAGACACCCACACCATTCCCAGGGTCTGTCCAGAAGTAGGTCACCCTGGGTACCAACTTCTGTTTCAGTGACTATTCTATTTGCTGTGATGAAACACAGTGCCCGAAGTAGCTTATAGAAGACACATTTAATTCAGCGTATGATTTCAGGGGGTCAGAGTCCATGATGGCAGAGCAAAGGCATGGTGGCAGACACAGCTGAGAGCTCACATCTTGATCCACAAGGAGGAGGCAGAGAGACTCTCATCCCGGGGATGGCTGAGCCCTGTGATCATTTCCTGAGGAACCCTGACATGGTCAGCTCCAGCAGGTCCCCCGTCATGAACGTTCTTGCTGCTTTTTCCCCTCAATCCATGACTGATGCCATTCCTTCACAGGACACCTTTTCTGCTTCCTCTGTTCCTATCTACAGCTTCAGGGTGTTAGGCTGCCATACTGAGCATTTTATACACACGAGCTCATCCGATCCTCACTGTAACCCCTGAAGGGACGATTCTACCAGGTCCCTATTTATACACAGGGAAATAGACTCTGTGCAGTAAGACAATGTGACCAAAGCCACAGTAAAGAAGTGGGGTGCAGGGGCTGGAGAGATGGCTCAGAGGCTAAGAGCACTGCCTGTTCTTCCAGAGGTCCTGAGTTCAATTCCCAGCAAGCACATGGTGGCTTACAACCATCTACAATGAGATCTGATGCCTTCTTCTGGCGTGCAGGCATGCATGCAAATAGAACACTATATACATACCAAATAAATAAATCTTAAGAAGTGGGGTGCATGGAGTTGCCCCAGGCTTATGCGGCTCCCAGGCTTAGCCATGGGCAAATGGAATTAGTTCCATCAAAGAGGCAGCAGCTGATTGAGAGTTACAGAAGTTCAGGTTCTTAATATGGCGAGTGTCAGCCACAGCCAAGGAAGGAGACTTACCTGCACCTACTCCTTCCTGTGCTGGAGTTGTTGGAGTTGTTGGAAGGTACCTCCCCAAGGGTCACCATACCCATCACCTTGCGTGGGACTTAGCTCCATCAGTCTCCTGTCAAATGGGATGCATCCTGGGGTATGAAGGGCAGAGCAAGGAAGATCACCTGTAGCCACCCCCCAGCCCACGTAAAATAAAACTGCAGAATGTTCATGTCCAACCTTCTGACATTGCAAAATGACACTGTCATTTACATGGCCTCTGCCTGATAACCATGACATCATGTTACCAAAAAAAAAAAAAAAAAAATGTAGAAGTAGCCTGGCAGTGGTGGCACACACTGCTAATCCCAGCACTTGGGAGGCAGAGGCAGGCAGACCTCTGAGTTCCAGGACAGCCTGGACTACAGAGTGAATTCCAGGATAGCCAGGTCTACACAGAGAAACCCTGTCTCAAAAACAACAACAACAAACCAAATAAGGTAAAAATAACCTTGCGATGTTTAAGAAACTTAAGTTCACAATTTTGGTTGAACCTCACTCACGCCCATCCCTGGTTAGGTGCAGCCACATGTGCCCCATGAGCTACAGGTTGCACATACCTGAAGACATTCCAGTTTCCAACCTGGCTCCATTGATGAGGAAGGACACACCACAGTCACCACAGTGACTACCCTGGATCTAGTTCCACCCAGGTTGAAGGCTTCCACACACACACACACACACACACACACACACACACACCACACCACACCCGTTAGCCTGACCTATTGGGGCCCTGAGAACACAGAAGCACAATCTGAAGACTTGGCTAGGGTGGTTTGCTTTGAGCAATGGCCTGTCATGGATGAGACTGCATTGACAATGGAGCTCTCTGGGACTGGGAAGGGCAGGAAGCATGGCAGGAAATACCCAGGGCTGACCTGCCTTGGGGTCTCTGCAAGGGAGGGAGAGCCCTGTTGGGCAGGACTGGGGATGGGTTGGGCCTCAGACAGAGGCTCATTGGCCTTTGGAACCGACGACCATGAGTCTCTGGAAGAGAAGCGTTGCTTCCAGGCTCCCAGCTCACATGGGTACCAAGACAATTTGCCATGTGAACAACCGGAGGAGTAAAGGATGAATGATGCGTTCTGTGTGGAACTTGCTGGGGACCAGATCGGCAGTCTACATGGTGTCTTGGACAGGAGCAGTGGAGGAGTGGCGGCTTGTGTTTAAAGGTAGCCTCCAGTAGGGAGACACATTTGGAAATCACTAACAGGTTGCTCAGTGAGATGGCCCAAACATAGCCAGGAAGAGGCCCTGGGGAAAGGTACCTCAGAGGATGTTGGCAAAGACTGAGGAAGGGACAGGTGACAGGAGATTGTGTGACTGGGAACACAGGACAAGGGACAAGGGAATCCTGTAGACACGGCTGCTGTTATTGCCAGAAGAGGGAAGGGGCGGAAATATTCACGGTGCTCCAGAGCCCAGAGAAGCAAAACAAGAATGGTAGTACACGTGGGGGATCTTGGACCTTCCGTGGGGAAGGACACCGTGATGACTCTGCCCTCTCTTTGGCCGACTTCCCAAGACACAGCCCCTGTGTGCATCCTCACCCTTCTCTTGACACTCTTGCTTTGCCCAAAGAACCCAGAACTAGAGACCTATTGCATTCTGTAATCTCCTGCATCATTGAAGGCTGGGTATTCTCTTGGTCCCTCAGTAGAAACCGCTCTTGTTGAGGGCAGGAGTTCTATGACATGTTTTTAGGACCTGTGTCACACTCACACAGGAGCAAGGGGCTCCAATTCTGGAAGTGTCAGGAAGAGGGCAGGAAGTGTGGGCTCACTCACGTGCTTAGAAGCCAGGGGCAGCACCCGGGAAGAGCACTCAGCCTCCACCTTGACAACGATGGCAACCTTCAGGCCCAAGTGTCTTCTTCTCACACCCTAGAGCATGCATCACAAGGCAGCCCTCACAGTTCAAGGAGAAAGAAACGTGCACGTATTTAAGAATGAGAAACTAAAGGCAATTAAAAATGGAGGGATGGGACATCAAATGTCATTAGACTTGAGAGGAAGCATTTCTCGTGCTGACAAAAGAGAAATGACCGAGTGTGTTCCCGGTATGTTTCCAGAGGGACGGTCGGCGTATGGTGGTGGAGGAGTCATCATCAAGATACCAAGAACTGTAGGAACTGCATGCATAGCTGGGACAGGGGGTGCCTGTCCTTTGGGGGCAGGGGGAGCCACCAAGGAACACTTTAGTCACCCTACTTAATTTTGGGGAAAAAAAAAAAGAAATCATTTGCGATTTCAATGGTAACTCTGGCACAGGCCTGTACCACCAACGAGGCAAAGAAAATTGGTTGCCATGGCAACTTCAGGTTGCATCATTAAGAATTTTTAAAATGTTGAGAGTTGGGAGGCAGGGTTTAAAGACTGAAGGAAGGGGGGATAGGGTTGGGGAGTGGGGAGTCGGGGAGCAGAGAAACAAACCAGGGACAAATGACAACAGAAGAGACTGAGGCGTGGAAGAGACGGCGCAGTGGGTAAGAGAGCTTGCTGTGGAAGCAAGAGGACCTGGGTACATTACAGAATGCAATGTAAGCCCTGAGTTGAACAGAGACATGCGGGTTCTGGGAGCTTGCTGGCCAGACTCAGCAACCGATCCCGTCTGTGACAGAGGAAGGCTCCTGATGTCCTCTGACCTCCACATGGAAGGTCACAGTCGCTCACTCCCCCACACATACGTGTGCCACACAAACCGTAGACACATACCCGAAGAGGAAAGAGAAAAGGAAGTAATTCAGGGGAGTGGGGCTTCCTTCCCATCCATGTTTCTTCGTCTCTTGAGAGGCTCCAGAACAGTGGACAGCTCACCCCCACATAGGCTCCTCCTTACCTCGTGTGCTAATTTGGGCAGTCCCCCCTTTTTTTCTGTAAAATAATAATAAAAACAAACCTGGGAAGACGAAGAGGTTCAGGAGGAGCAAACTTCACTTGTTTTGTGTTTTCAAAGTATCATGCAGATCCTTCGATTTCAAGTTCTGTTGACGGAGTTCTTACATGGTTTGGTCCTGAGTTCACCCATTGGACAAGAAATTAGAAAATCAAACTCTGCGATCAGCAATCAACTTCTTAAACTTCTCCTGTGGGTCTTCACATGCAGGAATGACCGTGAGGAGCCATTAGAGATGGCAAATGTTTACCCCAAGAAAGCACCAAGAACCATGAGGAAGGAGTTAACTCTCCCTTCAGCGTTGTGTATGTACGTGTGTGTATGTGTATATATGCAGGTATGTGTGTCTATGAATGTGCATGTGTGCATGTGTGTGTAAATGGGTGTATATGCATGTATGTGTGTGCATATATGCATGTGTGTAAATATGTGTAAATGCATGTGTATGTATGTGTGTAAATGCATGTGTGTGTGCCTGTGTGTATACATGTATGTGCATGTGTATATGTGTGTAAATATGTTTATGTATGTGTGCATATGTATGTGCATATGTGTGTATATATGTGTGTGCATGTGTGTATGTGTATGTATGAATGTGTGTGCATGTGTGTATATGTGTGCATGTACATGCATGTGTATATATGTGTGTGTGTGCATGTGTCTAAATATGTGTACATATGTGTATGTGTGTGCATAGGTGTACATGTGTATATATGTGTGTGAATGTGTGTGTGTGCATATGTATATACCTATGTGTGTTCACATGTGTGTATATAAGAAGTGTGTGCATGTATGTGTGTTCATGCCTTCATACAGGTGGAGCAGGAAGCTCAGTTAACTAGCAAGGTCGTCGTGCTTACCTGGGAACAATCTGGAAAAACTCCACTTTCAACTTTGAAACATGCTGACAACTACTTGTCTGTGTGAGCAGCTCCAGTCTGCTCAGCTTGCACTGCCCCAGCAGTCCCCACTGTTCCTCATGGGAGTCCCTGCACAAGCCTTCCCTCACGCTTGCCACTGATCTTGACCTGAGAGATGACTCCCCACACGTGGGCTTTTCCAGGAGTGAGAGGCTGCATTCTTCCTGTGGGAAGTCAGTGACGGTATCCATAGATCAACATGATAAGGAGCTTGGGGACCAAATACACGGTCCTACGCCTGTGGGCGGTATTGCTGGAGTCGCAGGAACCCAGGCTGGATGGGCTGCCAGGACCCATTCCCTGCTCTGCTTCCTTTGGAACAAGAAGCTGGAATCATCATTGACCCTGAGCAAACCCTGTATCTATTCTCCAGGCCACTTCTTCCCAGGAAGGTGAGGACAGTGCTACCTGCCGCTGTCCTCGGGAAACGGGAAGCCGGGAAGGGACCAAACCAGGCAGGGGCAGCAAGAAACCTGAGCTTCCGCTCCTCATGCTTGGCATCCTCACTCCAGGCAGGCTGCCTCTGGTGGAGGAACCAGAGAACATGTCCCTGTTGCAGATAACTGAGGTGTCTGAAGGCCTGGGTGTGCAAGGAAGATGGGAGGGCTGTCACAGGGCACAGGGGCGGGGGGATTTGAGAAAAGGCTGTGCAGGACGTCTTCAGCCAGATACACAGAGGCATGTGGTAACAAGGGCAGAGACACAGCTGAGAGGGGAATGGGTCCCAGGGGTCCCCAGGGTCTTGAATACCAGAATGAGAAGCTGCAAGTTTGTCTCCCAGACTCTCACAAGTTTCTGGGCTGGGGATTGAACGGAAGCTATGCACAGGGACCATTAAGAAGGCAGCCGGGTATGTGGAATAGCCTAGAGATTCATACTTCCCCAAGAAACTCAAACTTGAAGATTTATGCTCCTGAGCCCAGGCAAATGAAGGCGTCTGTAGGAATGATTCCATCAGCTATAAAATGTATGGAATTATTATGGTTATTTATTACAACAATCGTGCTACCCCAAAGTAAGATTTAGACCTCTCTTTCAGATTCATTTCCATGTTTCAATCACTTTAACAGCACCCCCCTCCCCAGGTTGTATTTTGACTTCCCTGGGCTGTAATCATAGCCCACATTCGGGTAGGATGTGATTACACACTGAAGTTCTGCGTTCTCTTTTCCACAGGTGTGGGTTCTGGTGTGACACAGAACATCGTGGCTTTATAATGTCACACAACAAAGGACTGGACTCCATCCAAACCAGAACATGGATTAACAATGGAGCCAGTGGACACCCTCCACACAGCCTTGGCCCAGAGTAGGACTGACCCTCTCCAGAAGGGACCAGTCATGGCATCCCACGGTTCCGCCATTATGATGAGGATGTACTGGTCAGGGTAAGGTAAGGACGTCATAAGACCTAAGGAGAGGACATAGGACATTAAGGATGAGTCCACTGACATCAGGAGCCAACATCTCTTATAAATTGTAAAGAAATATGACCACAACCATGTCTTAAAAGGTGAAATTAAAACTTCTGAAATTCAGTGTTATGATTCCTTATGGTCAACAAAGTTCAGTTTCTAATGACAGCTGTGCCTGGCCATGGGATGTCTCCCAAGGCTCCCCAGAAGGTGATACTATTTAGAGAGGCTGCAGAACCATCAAGGTGGGAGGCATGGCTGGTGGCGTGGGCCTCTAAGAGTCAAGCTCTTTGTTTCCTGTGTGCGGCTAAGCCCCCACACCACAGGCCACACACAAGGACAATGTCTTGGTTTATGCAGACTGCGCTCTGGGGGCTTTATGATGAAACCATGATATCAGATCAGCAGCCCCGAGTTCCAGCTCAGCACCTAGGTGACCCTGAGCAATTCAAAGTCTTTCTGAGCCTTAGTTTTCCAACCCATAAAAAAATGAAACAGGGCTGGAGAGATGGCTCAGAGGTTAAGAGCACCAACTGCTCTTCCAGAGGTCCTGAGTTCAATTCCCAGCACCCACATGGTGGCTCACAACCATCTGTAATGAGATCTGGCACCCTCTTCTGTGTACATAATAAATAAATAAATCTTTTTTTTAAAAAAAACGAAACAATAGTGTTTTCCACCTTAGCTACAACGAATAGGGGTTTGAAGTGTCCTCGTTGCAAAAAGAACAGGGTGGGCTCCTATCATGCCACTGTTCATTGCTGTAACAAGAATTTAAGGCTGGGCACTTGATCATGAAAAAGGTGCTATGTAGCTTAGTTTCTAAGGCAGATAACCCAACACGGAGAATTTCCATCAATTCCTCCTCCGACGGAGGCCCCTGACTGTACCACATCACATGGAGGATGATGACATCATGATGAGGGAACACGTCAGAGGAAGAGATCACAAGGTGCAATGGCAGAGGGGACCTGGATGGGTCTGGCCCTGCCCTGACAGTGACAGTCTCTCAAGTACCAACCAGGGTCTCATGGGAATTTTTTTCTGTGGGTTTTCGAGACAGGGTTTCTCTTTGTAGCTCTGGCTGTCCTGGAACTCATTCTATAGACCAGGCTGGCCTTGAACTCAGAGATCTACCTACCTCTGTCTTCCAAGTGCTGGGATTAAAAGTGTGTGTCACCCCCGCCTGGCTGTCTCTATAGGAATTAATCTCTTCCAAGAGCCCTCAGAGACTTCCTACTAGGTTGTGAGGGGGGTATGTGTGCATGAACATGTATATGCACACACATGCATGCACATGTGAAGGTCAGAGGTGAAGGCCAGATGTCTTACTTTATGGCTTCCTACCATATTATTTTTTGAGACAGAGCTCTCACTGAACCTGGAGCTTGCCAATTCAGTTAGACTGTGTGATGGACAAGTCCCAGGTTTCCTCCTGTGTCTGTCTTCCAGTAGTGGGATTACAGGAGCACACCACCACCTCTAGCTCCTTCATATGGATGCTGGGGATCAATGGTAGGGACTTTACCAATGGAACCATCTCCTGGCCCCTGTATTTCACTTCTTAATGGTACAGCAATTGCCACATCACCATGCTGGGGCCCAAGCTGCCCCTACACAGGGACAAACCCTGGGAAAAAATCCTATCTGAAGGATAGAAGCCAACTTTAGGGGTTCAAAGCAAGAGCTGAACCTCGAGAAACTCCATGGTGACCTCGCTGACCGAGTCTGTTCTCTGTCTCTGGAGATGCACCCCCCACCCCCAGGGTTCTCCCTACACCTCCTCTTCCAGGCAGGCATGCATTACCCTCTCTATTTGTGACTCGGAGTGTTCTTCCCAGAATGCTATGTGAGCCTGTGTGTGGCGTCTCCGATATTAATAGCACCAAGTGTCAGAAGCTATGACAGCGGTAAGAGTGGGCATGGACTCGGGGGGCCCCCTCTTTTCTGGGAGGCAACGCTCCCCCATGCAAAGAGAAAATAAACACAGCCCTGGTAGAGCACAAACGCCAATAACTGTGAGATTTTGATTAAATAATAGATATGTGTTCAGAAGCACTTCTGTATAGTATGTGATTAAGAAAGATAAGTAGACATTCCTGCAGGCCTAATGATAATAATTACCGCCACGCATCAAGTGCAGAATATGACACCAGAAAGGCCATCATTAACCTTTCCCAGGGTTATTTTTTGGGGTGTATTTTTGACACTGTGGACACGGGTATTCAGAAACTAAATAAAACCAGAACTGAAGCAATTACCCTCAGAGAGTGCCCTGATTGTGCCCGGGATCAAGACAGGGGGTGAGAAGGGGAAAGAGAGGGAAAGAGAGACAGAGGGTGGTGGGTACAGAAAGTCTTTCATATAAAACAGATGCATGCTTAATATGGAACATCTGGCCGGTCGTATAAAGATTTCTATTAACATTTCCGCAACTGTCAGTAACTCGGGTAAGTGACAGAGCTTCCTTGTTTAAATTTTTGCTATAAATAACAACCTTAGACCCAGCGTTTTCCCCCCTTCCTGCCTGCTCACAATTTCTGGTCCCTGACATCTGATACCTAACTACTCAGCACTTCCAGACCTGCCTGGGGGTGCCCAGGGCTGGGTCACTCTGGAGTCTCACCTCCCTGCAGTCTCCCCAACAGGACTGGCTTTCAGAATGCTCAGAATTCTCTTCTGTATGCCAAGTACATCAGTCAGCCTCTGCTGCATAACAAAACACCCCCAGACACAGCGGCTTCACCAAACAAACATTTACTCTACTTATGATTCCGTGGGAGTGGTCTGGGGTGGGCTCCCCTGCCTGCTTCTTTCACTCTGGCCTGGGTCAGCATGGTTGGCTGGGACTCAGCTGGTCTAGGAGGCTCTCCCAGGATAGCTCCTCTTCACTTCATGTTCTCTTTATACACTCATGGCCAAGCCAGGGTTCACACAGAGCAGCGGCTCTCAACCTTCCTAATGCTGCGACCCTTTAATACAGTTCCCCATGTTGTGGTGACCCCCCCAACCACACAATTGTTTTATTACTACTTCATAACTGTAATTTTGCTATTGATGTGAATCATAATGCAGATAGCTGATATGCAAGATGTCTGATATGCGACTCCTATGGGAGCTGAGACCCCCATGTTGAGAACCGCTGAAACAGAGCACAGCGCTGATGCAGGGCTGTATTGCACCAAGGCTAAGAACTAGCACACAGTCACTTCCATAGATTCTGTTGGCCAATGCAGTTATCATCCACATCCATGGGAGTGAGAAACGGATCTGATTCCTTGAAACAAACAGCACTGTTGGTGTCACAAGTGTGGAAACTGAAGAATGACTGTGGGCAGATCTCACTCCGGGGCTCCCAGCGGGTTGGTGCTGTCTTCACAGCTGTAAAGGGACCATCAGAGGCCAAGTGGTTCAGCCAGGAAAGAATGGCTGCTTGGAGCATCTCACCAACTCTGTTTTTGCTTTACAGATTTATCTGTGTGTGTGTGTGTGTGTGTGTGTGTGTGTGTTATTGTGCACGTGTGCGTGTAATGCCCACAGAGTCCAGAAAATGGTGTTGGATCATGTGTTAAGGTTTCCAGTGCTGGGAAGAGACACCATGACCACGGCAACTCTTACAAAGGAAAACATTTAATTGGGGGCTAACTTACAGTTCAGACTTCAGTCCATCGTCATCATGATGGGAAGCATGGTGGCATGCAGGCAGATATAGTGCTGGAGAGGTAGCTGAGAGTTCTACATCCAGATCTGAAGACAGCGGGGTGAGAAAGTGAGATACTTGGCCTGGCTTGAGTATCAGAGATCTCAAAGCTCACCCCTAGAGACAGACTTCCAACAAGGCCACACCTCCTAAAATTGCCATTCCCTTCGGGCCTTTGGGGGCCATTTTCACTCTGGAAGAGAAGGGAGTACTCTTAACTGCTGAGCCATCTCTGTAGCGGCTTACCAGTTTGTTTTTTGAGGCAGGTTATCACGTAGCTCAAGTTGGCTGCAAACTCATTGAGTAGCTGAGGATAGCCTTGGATTTCTGCTTATCCCACTCATGCCTCCCGACAAGCAGCTGCTATCACACGGGTTTCTAAGGGGACTGGACCCAGGGCTTTAGGCTAGCTGGCAAGCACTTGCCCGACTCATCTCCATCCCCAACCCTGCATATGTATTTGTGATTTGACCTGCATGGTAACCTTGTGACAAACAGCATACCTGGTTCTGGCCATTTTACAGACAAGGAAACTGAGGTGAGAGGATGTCCACCGACTGGCTCAGCCTGCTAGTGCAAACACTACAAGGACAGATGCCAAGGATGACGGCAGAGGGAGAAGAGTGGGAAGTATGAGCTTCCAGACATGTGCTGGGCCCACATCTGGGCAGGGAGCTAGGACAGGAAGCAGGCAGGGTGAGCCTCGGACCACAGGGCTACTCTGAGCGAGCAGTCGGCAGCAGCCTTCGGGACAGCCCACAGTACCAAAGTGGGCTCAGGCGTGGAAGTGCCACCTTCTATCGACACAGGTGACAGACACAGAGCTCTGAGGCTAAGTAAGGCACCTGGGAGGTCAACTGGCATGTGCCGCATCATGAAATTAGAAGGGGAATGGGCTCAGGACTCAGGTCCCGTGAGGCATCCAGCTCCCAGGAAATGAAGAACACAGGGAACCGTGGAGAGGAGGGAGGAGACAGGACAGCCCAGTGGGGTCCAGCAAGCCCTCAGGCTGGCAGAAGGGGAAGGACAGAAAGGACCTACTGTGTCTAAGACCTACTGTGTGTACTTGCCTTTCATTCATCTGAAAAAAAGAAAAGAAAAGAAAAATCAACTGCAGCCGGAACACTCTGGAAAGTTCCTGCAGTTGCTGGATCGGCACTCACAACAGGTAGAAAGAGGCCAGACCCACAGGTGTTTGGGAACGCTGGACCCAGTGCCTCCTAGTTTGAGGAGGAGTTAGGAGACAAACCAGAGAAGGCTGTGGGCCCAGGGTGTCTGCCTCCCAGGGTGACATTTCCTGGTAGCTGCACAGAGCCTCCCCCGTGTCTCCCATCATGCCTCTCACGTGGTGCCCTGGCGTTAGAGATGCTATTAACAGGTCTTGGTATCTCAGGGACAGGAAGCAAGTGTCACAGAGCCTGAGTCACTATGGAGCCAGAGACAATTAGGCAGCGGGTGCTGTTAGGGATCTTCTGTGTGACACTCCCCACCTGCAGTCTATACAGATGAGGACACTGAGGCCCAGAGGGGAATGGGACCCTCTAGACAGGGGTTCTCTTTTCTTCTTCTTTTTCTTAATATTTATTTATTTTTATTTCATTTGCATTGGTGTTTTGCCTGCATATGTATGTCTGTATGAGGGTGACAAATCTCCTGGAACAGACAGTGGTGAGCTGCCATGTGGTTGCTGGGAATTGAACCTGGTTTTTGGAAGAACAGTCAGTGCTCTCAACCACTGAGCCATCTCTCCAGCCCCCCAGGTGTTGTTTCTCTCTCTCTCTCTCTCTCTCTCTCTCTCTCTCTCTCTCTCTCTTCCTTTTTTCTTTTTCTTCTTTTTTTTGAGACAGGGTCTCATGCAACCCAGTTGACCTAGAACACCTGCTGCCCCTGCTTCTGCCTCTTGAGTTGTGATTACAGGTGGGTGCCATTATGCAGTGCTGGGTATCAAACCTAGAGATTCCTGCATGTTAGGCAAGCAGCCTACCAACTGAGCCACAGCCCATGCCTCTGCTCTGAGAGTCCCAGCTATGCATCTTGACATCTGAAACCAGATAAGTCTTTTGGGCTGGTCTGTGACCTCAGGGTGTGCAGCAAGTCTCCTGGCCCTGCCCATTAGGTGTCAGGAACACCCCCAACACCACAATCACAGATGTCTGCAGACATTGCCCAAGTGCAACATTGGGTTCACAGCCAAGGTGACCCTAACACAAGCATCACCAGCCACACCCTGTGTCCTTATCATCACAGCCATGCCAGAGATGCTGGACCAGCCATGCCCGGAGACACTGGGAACTTGAGAGGATTCTGAACTCCACTGAAAGGTCCTGGCCATGGCTGAGGCTAGACAACAGGAATGGATATTTGACCGGCATATAATCCAAAGAGCTTCGTCTTATCTTTAGGTTGAGGCCTTTCTTTAGTTATCATATCTGCAGAATAAAAGAAGGGAGGGAGGGAGGGAGGGAGGGAGGGAGGGAGGGAGGGAGGGAGGGAGGAGGGGGAAGGAAGAAAGGAGGGAGGAAGGAAGAAAGAAGGGAGGGAGGGAGGGAGGAAGGAAGGAAAAGGATGTGAACACCAATGGTTCTACAATCTCCCTCCAGTGTGTTTCCTTCCCATTTCCTAGGGTGCCATAAAGCGCTCTGGGTCACAGGGTTAAAGAGCAAGCAGAGAAATTCAGTGGGTACCTTCCCTCCATAATGTGCCCAGGGCTTCCCAGGACAGATCCATCCTTCAGGGAGGTGGATTGTTGTTTTTTGCAGGCCTCTGGTCAGCCTGGGCTCCCATGCAGGGCTTGGCAATACCTCAGGTTCGTATGTCACAGATCACCTTTCAAGCACCTTCCCTAATTTCATCCTTAGAGTTATCCTAATGACCTGTGACCCTCTGGGAGTTCTCAGCCTTATTTCTTGGTTCAGTTCATTTTCTTGAAGTCATGGTAAGAAGCCAACAGCAGCAAAAACTTGGAGCTCCTGGCAGCCTGGCAATGAGCTGGACATGACTTTGTGGGGAAGGGCACAGGCCTGTGGCTCTGGTCCCCACGTGGCAGGGAGCTGTAGAAGAGGGTGGGTACTGCTCCACAGGTTGGCATGGCCCTCTGCAGTGGTGTCTGTGGGACGAACGAGGGACTTGAGGGCCTGCACGACACAATCATGAAGTCAACAGTGTGGATGCGAAACATCAGGAGCTTGGGGGCTCTCAGTCAGCGGAAGTCTTTGCCACACTACACAGCTACTCAGTCACCTTCCCTGGAACAAGAGGGACACACCGTGGGGCTGCGGGGAGGGGAGGACACACTGCCTCTTTGTCACCCGAAATGTCTCTGATCCAAGGACGCCTCAGTGCATAGTAGACTGAACTGTGGAGGCATTGTGCTGAGCGAACCTTTCCCGACTCTTCATACGACTCTTCATATGGTCTTGGCAAACACTGCAGGGAACTAAGCCAGGCTCCCAGCTCATCATCTGCTTTTTGAAATGCCTGTGCAGCTTGGAAAGGAGGGGGCCCCTCAGTACCCCCAAGAAATACCCCAGAAAAGGTTCAGGGTCTACCTGACGTCCAAAGTTCTCAGCTCAGACTCCTAACTGTGGAAGTTCCAGAGCGCTGTTTTCAAGTGTGCCCTGTGTAGCTGTGCAGGGAGCTCACTGCACAGGGCAGTAACTGGAAACTGGAGACTCTAGGTGGCGTGGGGGGGGGTTGGGGGAAGCAGCCCACTGCCTTTTGAGTTGCCCACTCTACTCTCCAAGGACCCTGTCCTGAAGAATTTAAGAGGCCTTTCTTTCCCAACTGCTGTTTGTTTTTCTGTCCTTCTCTTGAAGAAAAAAAAGGGGGATTTTTGTTTTCTCTGTGAATGTCTAGAGGAGAGGATGTGGAGAGATGAAAAGTACAGTTTAGCCCAGAGGGGTTTGCAAGATCGGTGTCAGAGGGGCCAGCTGAAGATGGATGTGCCTGGATGCCCAGATGAGAAGGACGGTACAGGAAGTAGGATTTGGAACTGGGGGTAGTTACCCGTAATGAATTGGCCTGGTCTCCAGGGCTGCCAGGATAAACGATTACCCCAGAAAGCACCCTGTGCTAGCCACAACTGGGGAGTCCTGAGGCACACTGTAGGAATCCATCAGGCTGTATGAAGTAGGAAGAGCAGGATCCTGGAGGTTGAGCCCAGCCCAGCTTCAGAAGGCTGTGTCCACGGTGGACTGCGTGTTCCTGTTGCATGGGAACTCTGGCCTTGCTCTAGGCAGAAGATACCAGAAAGCCTCTCTCTCCTTGAATAGATAGACAGCTGGGGACTGAGGTAATATAGATTTGGGTCAAGCTTTAAGAAAAAACATTATTGTCTGGGACATCTTCTCTGACCCAGACCTATTTTTATAAACTCCTTTTATGGTCAGGGTGGGAACCCATGGATGGGGCAGATGAAGAAACTGAGGCTAAGAGGGATAAAACAATCCTCAGCAGCCACAAGACAGGGGCTGCTGTGCTTTGAGTCTGACCTAACCCCTGCTGGCTCCTTTTTATTCTCCTATTGACAGGGTCTTATGTATCCTAGGCTGACCTCCAACTCACCATGGAGCTGAGAATGGCCTTGAACTCCTGCTCTTCCTGCCCCAGCTCACAAGTGCTGGGGTTACAGATATGTATCCCTACTCTCAGGTTGCATTATGCTGAGCTCCAGGGCTTTGCGTATGCTAAACAACTCTATCACTGAGCTGCAGACCTGGCCCCAGGTTCAGATTTTATCTTTATCCAGGGCTTATCTTTAGCCAGGGCTACTATTTTGAAGGCTGTGGGAATTTTTAAGAGATGGAGGCTTGGCTCATGTCTTAGGGTTTCTATTGCCATGAAGAGACACCATGACAAAAGCAACTCTTTTGTTGTTATTGTTGTTGTTTTGTTTGTCAAGACAGAGTTTTCCTGTGTAACAGTCCTGGCTTTCCTGGATCTCACTCTGCAGACCAGGCTGGCCTCAGACTCACAGAGATCCGCCTGCCTCTGCCTCTCAAACTCTAGGATTAAAGGTGTATGCCACGACCACCACCCAGCTGCACGGCAACTCATGTAAAGAAAAAACATTTAATTGGAGTGGCTTCCATTTTCAGAGGTTTAGTCCATTATCATCATGTGCAACATGGTGGCATGAAGGCAGGTGCTGGAGAAGGAGCTGAGTGTCCTACATCTTGACTAGCAAGCAACAGGAAGTCATCTCAGACACTGGGCATGGCCTGAGCATCTATGAGACCTCAAGCCCGCCCCCACAGTGACACACTTCCTCCAACAAGGCCACACCTACTCCAACAAAGCCACACCTCCTAATAGTGCTACTCCCTTTGGGGGCATCTTCTTTCAAACCACCACAGCTGACCAAAGTAGGTCACTAGGGGTGGGCCTTTGAAGATGGTGTCAGGTCTGTTTTCAGCTGTGGTCCCTGCTTCCTGTCTGTTGCCATGTGAACAAACCATCACCACCCGTCCCCACCACCATGTCCCAAGACCTCCACTGCTTTCTCTGCCGTGATGGGCAGTGACTCTCAGAAACAGTGAAAATAAATCTTCCCTCTCTGGTGCTGTCTGCTGTGGTAGGCACATAGACCAGAGTGGCTTGAAGGATACAGACAGGAAGGGCCACACAGCAGCACCCTTCTTTCTGGGAGCCACAGTGGAGGAAGGCAGTGCCAGCCTCTTCATTTTGCACAAGAATTTCAGGAGAGAATCAGATTGGTGGAAATCTTTTGTAACTAGTCCTTGTTTAGGGGAGGGACGGTATTTTGATTGACTGGTCCTTCCAACACACACACACACACACACACACACACACACACACACACACACGCGAGTTGGCACCCAGAATGAAGCCACTGCCCATAAGCATGAGGAGGAACAGACCCAGGAAGTGAAGGAAGCTTCCAGAAAGCACTCCATTCTTTAAAAGCTGCTGGGGACCAGCATCCTAGTGAGCAGAAATGGGGTTGCTCTGCCTGCTGACTTCCATGCTCTGTCTTTATGTCCCCTGAGAAGCCTCTGCGAGGAAGGTCAGCCAACACCATGGTTGTACACACTGGGTGTGACTTGGACCATTCCTGCTCAGTCTGCAAATTCAAAAAAACAAAACTGGGGCTGGAGAGATGGCTCAGAGGTTAAGAGCACTGACTGCTCTTCCAGAGGTCCTGAGTTCAATTCCCAGCAACCACATGGTGGCTCACAACCACCTTTAATGAGATCTGGTGCCCTCTTCTGTATACATAATAAATAAATAAATCTTAAAAAAAAAAAACAAAAAAAACAACTGGATCTGTAAATGTAGGAGCAAGGCTGGCAAGGGTCCAGGATGCCCAGGGCAAGGTCAAACCCAAAGGTTGATGACAATTGGCAGTCAGGATCAGTGGCAGTGCCCTCTCAACTGCTTTAACACCCCAAGACAAGCCCAGGGCCTGGCTCCATTGTGGCAGGTAGAAAGAGGCTAGCCTGTCTTGTGGCATGCTCCTAACCACTGCTCTGCTGCAGAGAGAAATTTACAAAGGGCTGCTATCCACCTCTGCTGACTCTGGGTGCTCTCCCAGACCCCTGCTGTCTCCCACCCCGCTCCCCAAGCCCCTGCTCTTTCTCCCCTCTCACTTCCGTATTGTTCTTCCTCCACTCACCACAGACAAATGAAGCCTCCCCAGTGGGCTCCTCTGCCCTAACGCTGCCCACACCATGCTGGACTCAGCCTTGACTTCCTACCCTCCCAGCAGCCTGTCTGTGTACTCTCAGTGCCCAGTGTGATCTCCAGCTGGAAGCTGATGCTGAGGGGACCAACTGATGGGATAATACACTCATGAATGAATTGATGGATAAAACAGACTGCCAAAATCCCATGGGTAATAATGGCAGCTCCAGCTCCAGCCAATCTTCCTTATCTGGAAATGAATTCTTTCATCCCTCTACTCCTTAGACACAGTTACATTGTCTATGCTCATTTCCCTGAGATCTTCCTCCTTCAGACCTGCTCCTCCTCCACTTTGCAAACAGGAGCCAAACAGCCACTCTGTGCCTTGCTTTGTACTAAGGGGAGGCACCTTCCCCTCAATTATTACCTGTGTGCCCTGGCCAGCAGGGACTGCCTCTATGCTCTGAGCTGAAGGAGGGGACCTGGTACCTTCAGACCTACAATGGGCTCCCAAAACCAAGGTGGGTGACTATAGGATAAAAGGGTAGATTATTGAATCTACTTTTAAAGAGCAACAACTTGTTTAAAATGTTTTACATTGCCATAGATTTTAGTTTATTATAAATTTAAAGTTTTGTTATATTGTATGTATATTTCTACTCTTATTTAAGGTATTATGTTTATACAGCTCATTTGAAATTGTAATATATAATTAAGAAATACAGATTAATAGTCATCTATGATAATCAAACTTATAGTCATGTTAGTTAAGTTTTCTAAATATACATAGAGATATTTCAACTAAGTAGGTATTCTTCAAACACTTCAAAAAATGTACAGATTTTGGCATTTAAAATGTTTTTAAAAATTAAGACTTTTCTGGACAATGAGATGCATCTGCTCCTGGCAGCACTAATTACTTCAAAGAGGATGATGGGCATCAAAGAAACTCATTATGGAGTTTGCTTTCCTTGTGGCAAAAGTTAGCCACTGGGCAAAAAAGTGCCCTTGGGTCACTGATTGACAGTATGTTGTATAAACTGGACATGCAGGACCCATAGGAAGGTGACCACTGAACTTTGCAAGATGAGATGGTTCTTCAGGTTTCTCCTTCACAGAGGAGACTGCCAGACATTCTACAGGACACAGAGAAAAATGACTGAGAGACTCTAGGCCTGTGGGCTGAAGATGGATGCCCCAATGTTACAGAGGAACTTTAAGTGATTGTCCAGGCAGCCTCTACCCAGCTGTCTCTGTCCTTCTAGATTTTTAGAAGTTGCTTACAATCAATGCACTTCCTGTTTACTTATGTAATATTGAATCCTCTGGAGTCTTTGATGTAGTTGAAGACTAGATAGTTATAGTTATAATTTTCCTTGGTTGTGACAAAAGATAAATTAAATATGAAACTTTAGACTCACAGAAATGAGATAGATGATAGAGTGGTTTCTTTAATTTTGCCAAATACAAATAGACTAGATATTGTAACTGTATTTCTTGCTTGGTAACTATTCTATTATGTGTAATTTTACTGTTAAAGTTAAAACCTTCCTTGTTGATTAGACAGAAAAGGGAGAAGTGCTGAGGGGTGTCTTTCTTATGCTGTGAATATGTGTTGCCATGACTGGTTAATAAAGAAGTTGTTCTGGCCTATGGCAAGTCAGGTTATAGCCAGGTAGGAAATCTAAGAGAGAGAGAGAAGAAGAAGAAAGACAGAGATGGAGATGCCATCCTGTCATCTAGGGAGTAGCATGTAATGACACACAGGTAAAGACACAGAACATGTAGCAAAACATATAGGAATGGGGTAAGCTATAAGAGCTAGGTAGCAAGAAGCCCGACCCATAGGCCAT
Organism: Onychomys torridus; assembly: GCF_903995425.1. Taxonomy (NCBI): domain Eukaryota; kingdom Metazoa; phylum Chordata; class Mammalia; order Rodentia; family Cricetidae; genus Onychomys; species Onychomys torridus. The sequence goes on along the minus strand of NC_050456.1, from coordinate 73,061,795 downwards.
ACAGTTTGTAAATAATATAAGCTTCTGTGTGTTTACTTAGGGCCAAGTGGCTGAGAGATGTGGTTTGGAGAGATTTGTCTTGACCGCAGGGCCCAGCAGGACTGGAGAAACTTCCAGTTACAGGTGATCATGGGTCTGCAAGGCCACTGATGGCAGAAAGAACGCTGGAGCCTTGTAGGCCCAACCAAGCACAGCCTTCCATTTTTGTGGTAGTTACACCCAAGCTTCAGGCCATTTGTCAACCAAGGAGTGGTGGCCAACAGGACCTAGCTTTTAACACATTTTTATGTGACAGAGAAAGGCACACACACACACACACACACACACACACACACACACACATTTCCCCTACCCTTCACTCAACAAAGACCTGCTAGTGGCAACTCATTCTTGGAGTGAGGAGAGGGAGGGCTGAGGGTGTCTTGTGTATATTCAACAAACTGTTTCTTCCCCTCTGTCTCTGTCAAAATAAATGTCAATTATATGGTGCCGAGTATGCAGCTATCTCTATGTGTGTTCCTACAACGAGAACAGGAGAGAGGGCTTCTTGTCTTAACTTTGAGATGCAGAGGTCCCCACTCCATCTCGTTCCTTCAATTCCAGGATGGTTTGTTTCTCCCAAAAGAATCTCTGCTGTTATCAGCCCGCAGAGCTTCTCCAGAACTCAGTTTCCTATGAAATAAGGGGTTAGTGCACACTCGGAAGTCCCTCAGAAGACTAATGTACCAGTTTACTATCAATGAAATTAAAAAAACAAAAAACTGCCTACATGACTACACTCTGTCACTTTTCCCACAGGCGTGGTGCACACAAATCAAATCAAAACAGAAATCATCACGCCCTGTTATGGATCTCAGACACAGTTTCTTTTAATAAAATATGCAAATACTTTGCAGTAAATTGATTTTCCAGTTTCATTCTCTTATCTCCATATTTATTATTCATGACTCCTCCACCCCCCCCCCCCCCACCCCTCCACCCCCCCACCCCTTTTGAAGCACAGAAGTGGGGGGTGGGGTGGGCCTAGAAGGCAGTAAGTTTCCCTGCTTCCCTACAGTTAGTACTGGCACAGTGTTATGCTTCTGGGAATAAAAGCTATCTGTGAAAATTACTTCCTGTCTCAGCTGAGGTGAAGCACAGAAGGTAAGACTGTTTCACTGATTTTACCCCTTGTACCGACTGTCCTGGACACCACCACATGTCCTGGCTAAGGAAAAGGATGATCATTTAAGCTCAGGTTTCTTGCACTTCTCCCATCTGTAACCCTTTTTTAATACAAGACATTTTTGCATGACTCTGTGCATATAAGCATATAAAATAGGTATTCAAATAAAAAATGTCCTGGTAATAAATCATCAGTAAATTTATTTTAAACAAGGCTTTGATATACATATAACATTACATCTGGTAAAGATTCAAGCAAATTTGTGTATTGTTACTTTTTACATAAAGAAGTCATCTTGGAGCCAGTGAGATGGGTGAGCGGGTAAAGGTGCCTGCTGTCAAGCCTGGTGGTGACTTCTATTCAATCCTGGGACCCACAGGGAAAGACCTGACTGTGGATGTACCCACCCTGCTGTTGCTGTTCCTGCATCCTTGACCGACGGGGAACCAGATTCCTCAGACTTCTAATGTGGAAGACCAGCAGCTCTCTAGGAACCCTTGAGGCCTCCAGTGCCAGACTGGGACTGGTGTGGAATCCAGCCTTATGGACTGAACAGCCACTGGTTCTTGGCCTCTCTGATATGAAGACAGCCATTGTTGGACTACCCATCATTATTGGACTGCCGTATAATGGAAGACAATCTAATAACACACACACACACACACACACACACACACACACACACACACACACTCTATTAGTTCTGTTCCTCTAGAGAGCCCTCACTTATATACAGAACAGACTGTAACGTAAGGATGGTGGTACAAGGAGCTTACTCTGGGGTCACCTCCATGAAGCTCAGGCGAGGGAGTGGGGGGAATCAGCCAAGCAAAGAAGAAACCCAGAAATACACATGCTGTGGATTGGGGAGCCAGGCTGATCATGCTGGGACCTCTGACAAACCTCAGGCTTTGTGGCCAGACCGTGGCATTCTCTGTGGTTGGGGAAGAAGGGTGATAGAACGCTGACCCACCATTGGCTGGGAGGTTTCCAAGATTATGGGGGCAGCCCTAAGACAGAGAAGAGACTCACAGGGGCCTGAGGTAAAAAGCTGCCAATGACTAGGACCGGTGGCTCAGTCACAAATGACCCAGCCAACTGAGAGAGATAGGATCGGCCCATGTACAACAGCTGATGCCCATAGATGGGCAGTTCATTCCTGGATCAAATGCAGAGAACCAGGGTATCAGCCAGAATGCCAGGGGGCCAGAGGCAGAGGACCTGTGTCAGGGAATGCGTAACTGTTCTGTGTGAACATCCCGGGTGTATTGAGTGGAGCAGGCCAATAAACTGCCAGCAGCAAATATGAATGGGTCTTGAGAGTAGGCTTTGAGTCACATCACCTGCAGGGACAAATGGAAGCCAGGGACTAACTCCAGAAACTACTCTCTTTCCTGGAACACTCACTGTGGAAGCCCCAAAGTGCCTGGAACCCCAAGAGGCTGAGCTTCTTCATTGGTGGGAAGGGAACAGACGTTGCTGCAGAACTCTTTGTTGTGACCATCATTGGTTATGAGTAATCCACACTGCAGGTGGCTAGCTGCGCCTTGTCCCTGGGGCCCTCCAAAGCTCATGTTTCCGCAGGCCCCACTCATGAAGCTGAGGTCTGTCTTCTCCCAGGAAGCACTCTGTTCCCACGGCTGGATGGATGACTCTAGCATCCTGGACCGGATGAAGGGCTTCTTCCAGAGTCCAGCCAGGTTATAACAACCTCCACATCCAATGTTTAAAAGTTGGAGTGACGACCTATCTTCAACCCTCAGTTGCAGAGATGAAATGCTTAGCCAGGTGGACGATCCTTCCTTTCCCAGTGAAGACCCGTGGGCCTCAGGAGACTGAGGAAGTCTGCAGCCTCCTTCTGGGGCTTGTCTGTAAAACTTCTGTTTCCACATTTCACCCCGAGGCTGTTGTTTCATTATTCAAGAGATGAATTTTTCAAAGAACTTTCAGGCCTATCAGGAAGCAGGTGCCGAGGAATGTAAAAAGGCCCCAAAACAGCACTTTGAGGAGGGCAACTCCATTTAAAATTAGGTTCCAAGGGGTGCATGATGGGAGCCCAGGATAATTCAGATTAAACTCAACTGGTGCTTCCCCTCCCGTGTAAGAGGAGATGGGAGGGAGGCAGTGCCAGGATGGTGAGGCAGCTCCATATTCACGGGACATCCTGGCTATCACTCTTACCTCCAAGCTCTTTGTTTCCATTCTGTTACCTTGTGACCCAAGATGGCTGTCAAGTCTCGCCACCTCGTCCGCAACCCAGGCTGTTAGGAGGGAAGGAAGCCAGAAGGCCCAACAGATCTCCTTCCCCACTAGCCTCTTAAAAAGACTCCACAGGTTTGGCCAACTTCTGCATGCAGCTCATTGGTCAGACTGTCACATGACTCCATCGAGCTGCGAAGGAGGCTGGGAAGTGTAGTCTTTTAGCCGAGGCCAGGTTGCCTCCCATGATGGAAAGATAATAAGGGAGAAGGGAGGATTGAGCACTAGAGAGACAGTTAGCAATCTAGGACCCCATAGGTGATTCCTATAGGCTGAACGGGACAGACAGAGTTCCTGGCGGCCTGGCTTACCGGCCTACCTCCGACCAGCAGCCTAGAAGGCCGGTGGGGGAGGCTACAGAGCAGGGCCCCCGAGGCCCATCCCCATGGCCCAGGAGAGGGTTCCAGGCCCAGAAAGTTCTAGTTGCCATCCAGCTCTCTGCTCTTTTCTGGCCAGCCCTCGAATGTATCCACGGATGCATCAAGGGATGCAGGAGACTCTGGGCCTGCTTGTTAATGCACCGTGCAGGTGGGAGCATCAGCAGAACCGGCTTCGTTTGTGGTCACAGGTGGCGACTGAGTCCCCGGCGAGCGGTGCAGGAATCAGGGGGACGACAAAAATGTTCCTAAGAGAGGGAAAATTACCCAGAAAATGTGTCCCAAGAAAAGTGGGCTTTAAAAAAGTTTGTCTCACGCAAAGCATTGTCTTTAAGTCCTCCAGCAAGGCTAAAAGCCTGTCCCGCTCCTCCCCAGGATTTCTAGTGAATTAATAATACCACTGATGAATATTCAAAAGTAGGCAGCTATTGTGCCTCCAAGCACATAATTAATTATTCATTACACATTTTTACTCACTGAATTAAAAAACACAGGGTGCTGTGGGAAATGAAGTGTGCTTCACGGCAGGGGCACGAAATTCCACACTGCCCCTTTAAGGACTATTATTCTCTATTTGCGGTTACCAAGCAACATAAATGCTGGGCAATTAGATCATGGGTTGTCCCTGAAGACTGATGGGATAATAAGCTGTAGTTAAGTATTAAGTTGACCCAGTGAAGGTCCCATCTGAATAAACCTGGCTAGGGCCACAGCTGGTGCCTTTTAAATGAAACTTTTACATTAAGTTTCTATTGAATAATCAGATGTTACTCTTATGGCCCTGCCGTTGCACGTGACCTGGACCTTCCCTCTTGTGGTTTTCAATACCCTTTCTTTAGTCTGTGTTTTTGGTGTTTTAACTATAATATGTCATAAGGAGTTGCTTCTCTGGTTCTGTCTACCTGGTGTTCTGTAGGCTCATGTACATGGGCATGGCCATCTCTTAGGATCTGAGAAATTTTCTTCTGTGAGTCCTGAAAACATTTTTCTGTGTCTTTGACCTAGAATTCTTTCCCTCTTCTAAGCTCAGAAACCATAGTTCTTTCCGTGGTGTCCCATAGAGTCTATACAGGTTTTTTTTAAATTTATTATTTTCCTTGATAGAACAATCCAACTCCTTGTCTCTTGTCTTCAAGCCCTGATCTACTTCTTTCTCGTCTTGAGTCTTTCCACTGAGCCTTTATTTGCCCAACTGATATTCCATTTCCGAGCTCATTCACTTTGGCTCTTCTTCATTATTTCTTCGTGTTGAGTTCTCTTTTCCTGCTCTGGATTGCTTTTCTTGGATCCTCCAGCTGCTGATGTTTGCTTGGCCTTTAATCCACTGGTTCCTGTCCTCTCAAGTTCATTCAGATGTTTTGTCCCTTGTCACCTTTGAAGTCTTTAAACTCCTTGAACATGTTTATGACTGTCCTTTTCAATTTTGTGTCTTGAAATTCTTCTAAATTACTCTCCTAGGGGACCATTTCTATGGGCATTTCTATGGGGCTGGTGATTTACAAAGTGGAGAGAACATTTTTTTTTCCCCATTACTTGTGGTTTTGCCAGGGGACTTGGGCATCTGGGGGTCAAGGTGTTTGTTATTTTGTGATGTGCTTTTAGCTTATTGGCCTGGGGTTCCAGTGGGATGGGAGGCTTGGGTGGGATCTTCAGGGGACAGAGCGATGGGGAAGGTTTATCTTTTACCAGGACCACAGGGACCCAAGTGCCAGTAGATGTTCCTGAGACAAAGAAGGAGGAGCCACAGAGAGGGCATCCCTGGTGTGTGAAGCTGAGCACCATGGAAAGTTCCTGAGATGGAGGCATGGGGGGTGCATCCCTTCTAGGGGACATATGGAGAAGAGTGGCACGGGAGTTCTTGGGGCATAGTTCCCAGGTTTTTTTTCTTTCTTTTCAAAATAAATTTATTTATCTATTTATTTTACATTCCGGCTGCAGTTATATCTCAGGTTGTTTTTAACAGCAGCTATAATAATATAAGATCATAAAAATTATTAGCTAATAATGTTGTTGGGACAAGATGAACAGCACACATCATACACTGTCCAAAGCTCCTTCATCCTCTCTTCAGAGCATCTCAACATGGAGGAAACCATGGTGAAGAGATGAGAGGTGACCCTGCCCATATCCCACAGCTCATCTGTAGCAGGGCAGGTCCAAATCTAAGCATTTTGTGAGGCTGGACAACTCAAGCCTCTTCTACATCCCCACAGCTTTCTATAATGTATGGAGCACTTCCATACTTGGTATCCTCCTAAAAATCACATGGTTCACATAGACATTAACAACCTCAGTTTACAGGAGAGGAAATCCAAGACGATGCAGTGGGGTAGACACTGGTAAGCTGCAGACAGAGGGCTCAAACCCATTCCCTGTTCTAGGGCTGTCTGGAGCTCAGGGCTAGGGTCATTCACTGGCTGTGTCATGTGCTTGTCACTGCATGTTCAAGTCAGTTAGATCAAAAAATTTTCTTTCTTTTTTTTTTTTTTTTTGGATTTTCGAGACAGGGTTTCTCTGGAGCTTTGGAGCCTGTCCTGGACTAGCTCTGTAGACCAAGCTAGCCTCGAACTCACAGAGATCCACCTGCCTCTGCTTCCCAAGTGCTGGGATTACAGGCATGTGCCACCACCGCCCAATGTGCTTTTTTTTTTTTTTTTTTTTTCTTTTTTGTGCTCCTAGGGCAGGAGATAGCCATTGGGTCAAGACTCCCTGTGGCATTGGAGACTGCCACA